>NC_138177.1:14448439-14685939 GCF_964165515.1 Mesoplodon bidens | reverse complement strand
TTTTACTGTCTCAAACCATTTATTAAATAAACCAGATTCTTTCCCACTGGTTTGAGTTGCTGTCTAAAAAGTCTTAAATTTCTGCATTTATTTATAAATATATCTGGATAGATCTTTACCTTAATTTATATTATTATAGTAATTTAATTATTAAAGCTCTAGAATATTTTTTAATTCCTAATTAATGAGGG
The DNA here is from genome assembly GCF_964165515.1 of Mesoplodon bidens. Lineage (NCBI taxonomy): Eukaryota > Metazoa > Chordata > Mammalia > Artiodactyla > Ziphiidae > Mesoplodon > Mesoplodon bidens. The sequence continues at coordinate 14,685,748 of NC_138177.1, read as the reverse complement.
TAATCTACCTCATTATTTTCATTATATAGAATTTACCTACTTATTTTCCTTATTTATTTTCTTTCAAGCAATATTGGTAATTTTGCTACTTCCCCCCAGAAGTCCCAATGCTATTTATATAAGGATGGGATTGAATTTATAAGTTAACTTAGGTAGAATTAATATCTCTGTGATATTGAGCTTCTCTAATCAATAATATAATAATTATTTCTATCTGTCTTCTCTGTCTCTCACAAGAGCTTAAAGTTTTCTTCATGTAGATTTGTACATTTTTGTTTAGTTTATTCATTGATATTTTATAAATATAAATAATTTTATGTAATTATAAATTATATATATTATATCTGTTAATAATTAAGTAACTTAAAAGAGCTAATTTTTGAATAACACATAGAGTCCACTCTCAGATACCTGTCTTCAGAAAGCCATACTTTCACACTTCTATATCTACTGGATGATCTAACCACAATAAGCATCTATGGCTTTTTTGATACTAGGATTTGTTGTAATTTTCTCAGAAGCACAGACATTTTACCAGGTAGAACATGATAACCTGACTAATTAGACTGTCAACTAGTTTTGAGTAAACCAGATCTGAGGTGTATAAAATGGCACCAAAGATTGGACCTGAAGGGTCTCTGCGCCCATAGAACTGGCAAACAAATAGAGAAGATAAGACAGGGAAACCTAGCAGGGTCATTCTCAAGTGTGTGAGGCTAGAGAGAAACCAGGTATTGGTGTGGCAAGTGGAACAGAGCTAACTGGGGGAAGATTTTGGAAACAGTGGCCCTTACTCTTTGCTTCGGTGATGGCTTAGAATAACCTGAGTGTGAAAACACACAGAAGGAATGACAGAGCGAGTACAAACAAATGTGAATGGCAAAAGTTAACAGATTGCCCAACCCACGGTGGGATATATGAGAACATAGTTTCTGCTTTTTCTTAATGTCTACCATAAAAGTAAGGATGAGCACTTCCTTCTGTGGGATTCTGCCTGATTTGAAGCATCCATTTAATTAGGAGGAACATATGACACAAATTAGCTTTTTCTCACGTCTGAAAATGCCACTTACTGACCTGGAATAAGTGCTATGCTCTATGGCTCTCCAAAGCCTTCCACTCACCTTGCACAGGTGAACGGCCAGCTCCCCGGGATCAGTTTACAACATCGCCAAGATTCTTTTCTCTTCACATATATGAATTAACTAACACATTTAATGGTAAGTAATAGGTTTATAAAACTTCCTTATGAAACATATTGAGTGTGTGGGTTTTTTAAATAAAAGAAATGTGTAAATTTAGGAATTAAAAACTAAAATAACTGACAGCATAGTAGTAAAAAATATGGCTTATGTGAAACTGGTTTTAAAATTATAAACCTTTTATCTAACTGGTAGGTGAAAGTAATATGTGATGAGAATTTATGGTTGTATAATTCTTTTATTAGGTTTCAAAAATATTTTCAACTCAGAGTATTATGAAACCATCTAATTGTCAAGAAGGAATGTAGAGAATAATATTATTAAGAGAAAAAGAAAATCTTCTGAGGCCCTATCGAATATTTTCACAAATGCCAGGCTCTTTACTACTAAACCAGATTCTTTAGATGCTTTACACAGATCCTCTTCTTAGTAGACAAGACCATGTCCTGCTTTTCTTCTTAAGCAGTTACCGCAGAGTGCTATGCGAATAGTTTGAGTCTTCATTTTGCTTCCTTTTGAATGAATTGGGAAGTGATCTTCCTTGCTGGACAACCTGACAGATTGTTTTGTGTCTGAGTTTCCTAGGCAAAGCACCAGGGTGTGCTAATTGCCAAGTCCTTTGTGCACTGTTAACTCTCACCTGCTCTGAAAAATTGGATTGCAGCTTAGTTTTCATCTTTAAATGCCTCTATCTCTTAATCCCCTATTTTGTGTTATGGCACAGAATAAAGATGTTCATTTGAGAAAGAGAGAATGTGAATTACTGAGAAAAGACAAGAAAATGATCCTTCAGCATTTGCAAAGGGAAATATTTTAGTTTTCATAAAAAGCAGTTTAATAAATTCATCATGGCAAAATTGAGTCATGTTATAGAAACCTGAAAATTCTTTTTCCTGAACATAGAAAGATGAAGGGAATAGATTTTAGGAGGGTCTTTTCCCAGTGTGGATACCTTCAACCAGGAATGAATCTTTAAAAAGGAAAAGTGAAAGGAAAGGAGAGGGAAGGGAATGAAAAGGGAAAAAGAAAGGAAGGAAAGGAGGGAGGGAGGGAACAAGGGGAGATCACATCATCAAATCAGCATTAATCAGGCGCTTTCTTTGCTTGTAAGAACAGGTGGGCCTGAAAAAGAATTTGATTAATTTTGAAGACTATTTTTAAAAAGGGAAATGTAAATTTGGAAAAAAATATCATATATACATATATATATATATATATATATGTATATATACACACACATAATAGTTGTTAATTCTGGGTGGTTGTATTAAGAATGGTTTACCTTCCCAGTTCTCCTGTTTTAAATACACAGTTTTTAAATCTTCTACAACAAATACATATTATTTTTTGCAATACATTTTTAAACAGAGCTGGTGAAAGCAGACTATTCCGAAGCAGAGTTATTTGGAGTCATCACAGCTGCTTCCGCTTAGGAGGACTAGATCTGAGGGCTGAGTCAGAAGCCCTAAGATCGAAGCCTACGGAAGCGTGAAAGGGCATCTTCGTGTAAATTTCAGTGATTATCCGAAAACTCTTTGGGTGGCATGTATAACGTTAAATTTTCCTTCTCATGTTTTGCCTGCGTTTCTCTCTTTGGCAGTAGTTGCCAGTGGTCATCAAACCAACAAAAACCCTGAGGGTATTGCAAAACAAAGAAGGGAACTAGGTAGGATTGGTCAGAGAAGCAAGTGAGGCTATGTATGACTCAGTTGTTAAAGAGAGTCTTAGGGAAAGAATGAGAAGTGGAAGATTCTCGTTGCTGAAGTTAGAGGATAGGGAACAGGGGCGAGAAATTTTCCCTACAGTGGTTAACATCTGGAAGGGGAATGGGGCGGTTTAAAGAGGGAAGAGGATTTTTCTATGTAGAAAAGATAGAGGAGCATAAATATGATTGCCTTCCTCTTTCCGCATTCTGTGAGCATCAACTTTTCCTCCTTTGATTAAGTAGTGTCAGTATCTCATTCCAATGTCAGCATCAAGTGTTTGCTCCTTGGCACACATGCTCATCTAGAAACAAAAGAAAATAAAGGAAAACTGAAACTGCACAAGTGAATTAAGTACTGCTGGGTTTCAACTAGACAAATGCACATTTTTAACTACCTTAAAATACCAGCACCCAGAATAGGCTTACCGTCTCCAGGAGCTGCCGGTCACCAGAAATAGTGCTTTAGACTGTCAGTAGATTCAAGCACTGTTAATCTCTAAAAAAAAAAACACAAAAAAGCAGTCCATCTTTCAAGGTTATCTAGAGAAATGCAGAGACCTTTGCACACAATCTGATTCTCTGGATGCCTTTCCTCTCAGAATAAACTGTGTTTTAGAAAAAGTACAAGGAAAAAAAAAAAAAAGGAGAGAGAAGCATTTGTTTTTTTGAGGGAGGTAAAGAAAATAATTATACATGGGAACCTCTTAGATTTTCAAGGAGTCTTCAGGAAGCCTAATGCTGTTAGGGAAAGGACAGCTTTGTTTTATAGTCCCTGATGTCTGTTTTTCAATGTGGTGGAAAGTGTGCACTTTCAGGGCTGCGCTCGCAAGAAATGCAGTGTATTTGACACGCTTCCCTCTGGGAAAAGCCGCCAGTGGGGGAATTGTTGCAGTGATGCAGTACAGCTTGTAACTTGGAATTCCGTCGAAGAACTTTGTAGTTGCTTGTCAGTCAGTGGGAAGATAAAAGAGGCAGCTTCTTTTCAAGCAATTTGAATTCATTTCTCTGTAATGAGTTAGACGGTCAGGCAGCAGCAGTGAGCTCGCCCGAGATCTTATAAAGTGTATTTCAGGGTGAAAGAGGCAGTGATGGAGAAAAGGGAGCATGAAGTCTGCCTTGCAGACGGGTCAGCAGAGTAACGTGGCTTGTCGCTGGTCCACTTCTTTTCAGGACTCCTTTGCTTGAATCCCCATAATTTTAGAAGGAAAGGTCAGAAAAGTCCAGCTCTATCCCAGTTTATTAAATAAAAACGCAATATATGAAAATTAAAACTCAGAGTCTAAAGTAGCAGACAATAGTATTTCATACACAAATACTCATCGAGCACAGACATTAAAAGGCATTATACTGTGGTTTGTTTGGGTTTTTTTCCCCACATTATACAGTTATTCACCATACAATTTCTTTTAGAGACAGAGAAGAAATTAAATAAGTGTCATGTTAGGGAGTTCTTTTGGTTATAGACAATAATCCTGGACCTCTCTCCCTGACCATGTCAGGTGTTTAAAATCAACACAAGAAATATCAGGAATGGTGACTGTGGGAAACGGTTATGTTTGAAGCAAGTATTACTTTGAAGAGCAATGAGAATATAGAGGAAATAGAGAAAATTACTTTCTCCCTATTTCTTTGGGAAGCAAATTTCTCTTCTGCAAAAAAGAAATGACCATTAATATACTTTTGCCTAAAGTTCCAACGCATTTCTAGGGGTATAAACGCACACAAAATAAGCACACAGGAAATGAAAACATTTTACTTGGAATTAAAAGATCATTGCTGCATTGTTGGTGAAAATATGAATGGACACTAATAAGATATACGTCATTTCAAACACTGGGCGATAGAACATATACCCACGGAATATATTGACACCTCTGACTGTATATCATGTCACGGCCAATAAAACTATAGAAATGTATAATTAGGACACATTCTTCCATGAGAAAGGAATTAAGCATTAATTTATCAAACTTACTTAAGAACTCATCTGTTCTCAGCACTCACACAGCCGCTTATTGAATTTGTGTCTCATATCTAATTGGCTATTTTCTTGACATAATGAACAAGTGCAGACTCTATGCTGTTGTGTCTTTTGCAGAGACGACGTAATGATGAAATGCAAATTCTAACCCTGGGCTGCACACGGAGTCGGGAGTGCAGCCCACAGGGGCAGGAGAGAGCACTGGGTTTCTGTGTTCTCGTAGCTTAAGTTCATGCTTCAAATTCTGCAGGCCATCTTTGTGCCGTTCTACCTCCTCATGAAAGGAGACTGTCAGATGAGGAATATCATCCGCAGGTCACTCCCAAATGATTTACCTTTGTCTTTGGAAGACTTTTATATGATTTTTTTAACAAATCAAATTCCCCTTTTCAGAAGGGGGAGTATTTAAAGCATTTTGAAAAACTCATACCATTTTCAAACTCATACCAGGGCAGACTTGGGGGTTTCTAGTACAGACATGGCAAGGTTCACAGGGGGACGCCAGCCATGGAGCAGATATGTAATAATTTGAATTGATAGCTGTATACCACAAATACACCTGTCAGGCGTTGGGTTCGGTATGCTTTGTCATGGCAAGGGCTCAATGTTTGCTGAATAAATAGCAATATTAGAGTCAGTCTGCAGATATTTCTTGACTGAAAATAGAACCATTATACTTAATTATCTGGATTTTGAATAAAGAGGCTTTCAGTAGATGTGTCAGCTATGAATTAGTATTAGAGGGAAATGGAAGAGTGGGCTACATAGAAAAATAGGAAAAAAATCTAGTCCTTTAGGGTCAGTGTTCTTCCCAACCTCTGCGACACAGTCCTGCAGCAGAGAATTTCCTCCTCCGGTTCCTGAGCTGCTCCTGCGGGGGTCTAGGAATGGACCCCTTGGATGATGACAAGGCTTCACCATCATACAGAGTTGCAGGGATCACAAACCTTACACTTTAGCCCCTTAGAAAGTACTGCTAGATGAATCTGATATCATAATGCCGTATACTAAGAACAGCCCATTGAGAACTAATATTTCCTAACTTTTTGTGAGAAGTTCTTATGATCAATGAGTTACTTCACTCAACTCAAAAAACAGAATCTAAGGTTGCTAGCAGACTATTTAAGAAAGCACAATGGTTTTATATAGTCTTCTGAGAATTTGGATTGTTTGTAAATAGGGTTGCATGGATATCTTATTTTTTATATGGTCATATAACTTTGGGGAGATAGCAGAAGAACTTTTACATCTGAGGAGTAGATATCTGAAATCATAAACTAAAATGTAGCTATTTCTTCATTTGTTCATTAATTTGTTCATGCTACAAACATGTATCTAGTTTTAATGGAGCAAGACAGAAATGATAATAGAGACTAGGGTTATAGTGGTGAATTAAGGAGCATGGTCCTGCACCAAAGGGGCTTGTGGTTTACAACAGGAGATGGAAATTAACCCAAGAATCACATAAAAATATAAAATTGCAAACTTTGAAAAGCATCAAAGTAAACATATATATCACTAAGATTGCATAATAGGGACCCTAATATAAATTGGAGGATCAGAGAAGACTTTTTTTTTTAAATTAATTTATTTTTATTTTTGGCTGTGTTGGGTCTTTGTTTCTGTGCAAGGGCTTTCTCTAGTTGTGGCAAGCAGGTGCCACTCTTCATCGTGGTGCACGGGCCTCTCACTGTTGTGGCCTCTCTTGTTGTGGAGCACAGGCTCCAGACGCGCAGGCTCAGTAGTTGTGGCTCACAGGCCTAGTTGCTCCGCAGCATGTGGGATCTTCCCAGACCAGGGCTCAAACCCATGTCCCCTGCATTAGCAGGCAGATTCTCAACCAGTGAGCCACCAGGGAAGCCCCAGAGAAGACCTTTTTAACAGATGACATTTAGGATAACATTTAGGCACTAATCCAGAGAAGAATACAGGAAAGAGGACTCCAGAGGGAGTGGCATTTGTGAAGGATGTGAGAAGCATAAAATTTTGGTGTGATTGAGGAAACCAAGGAAGGCAAGTATGTCTGGGACGGAGTGGATGAGGAAGAGAATGGCATAAGGTGAGACATAAAAGCTAGACAAGAGCTACTTTAGGAAGAATCCTTTAGGCTACTCAAGGATTTTGGCATGGAACTACAAGGATTGTCTATATTTTTCAGTTGTATAGCAGATGAATATTACTTAAATTTAATAATGCTAGGCATAGATTAGAACACTTTTTTTCCTGAAATATTTTTGTCAAAATGATATTAATTGTAAATGGGTAACATTTTTTCATCTGGCATCCAGTTATTTTCCTATGGAGATAAATATATGTGTATACAAATGTGTACATGTATATATAGTATATTTGAGATCCTACTAAAAACACATCTTATATGTCCTACTTTACTCATTTAACATTATATCATGAGTATTTCTCATATCACACAAAAAGCGCTCATAAAATGCATTTTCAGTGGATACATAATATCAGTAGTATGGATATACCAAAATATATTAGCCATCCCATTATTACCATTTCATTATTGGGTATTATAATACCAAAACATATTAGGCATTCCATTATTGTTGGATGTTTAGATTTATTATTTTTACTATTAGAATATTTTTATTAACTTATAACTCTGCATATATCATTAATATGTATTATTAAAATTTAAATTAAAGGTTGGAATATTTTTTAAGATTTGATATGCATTGGAAAAACGCTTTCAAGAAAAATCACATCAATTCACATCTCCTAACAGTATACAGATATGTTCATATTTCTGTAATTGTGTTAATTTGATAGATAAAATTGATAGTTTGCTTTAATTTGCATTTCTTTTATTCTTATTGACATCAAACATTTTCCATAGGCCTATTATTTTTTTTTTTCTTATTTGTTCACACACTTTGCCAGAAGATTTTAGAGATTTAAAACTAGGTTTGATTTGTATGGCAGCTTAAAAATTATGAGTAATAATTATCAGTCATTACAGTGTCAAATATTTAACTTATCTTTTTGGTGTATTTATGAGGTTTAAGAAATAGTGTTTTCATTTTTTTATAATGAAACTTCTATTTATTTTTGTCAAAAACATTTTGTCTATCCAGAGTTGAAACATATGTGTTGCATTATTTTGCTAAATTTATCAGAGACTTAAATTCTTAGGTATAACGGTGCTTATCTCTGGGCTATTTATTTGTTCTATTTATACCTCAGTTTCTCCTTGAATCAACATCATGACAGTTTGATTTCTATGCTTTCAACATGGTAAATATTTAGAAAATATTTCCTATCTTTTAAGTAAAGTTCTCATCTTCTCCCTCCCGCTTATTACTCATTTTTGTCTTATTTCTTTATGTATATTCTTCCAACTCAACATTAAATTGATTTGAAAACAAAATGCCACTGATACTTTTAATGAATCCTCATCTTATAAATTAATTCATGAGGAATTGATACCTTCAAATATTTCTCATCCAGAAATGTGTTATGATTCCATTTATTTAGGCATTTTATATCTTACAGTAAAGTTTTGTTATTTTTTTCATAGAGACCTCATATTTCTTGTTAGGGTTATAGGCAGGTATTTTACTTTTGTGATTGTGATTGTGTTTGTTTATTTTTATTATAACATTTAAAAAATCATTATTGGTATCACATCTGTGTGATTTTCATCAGTACTTTCTTTAAGTGTTTATAAATCTGGGTTAATTTTTCCAGCTCCATTAAGACAGAAGATACAGAGGTCCTTACACTTAAGGAACATTTCCATGAGTCCAGCCCACTTGGTTATGTGATATAACACACCAACAGTTAGGATGGATGCTCTTACTGGGAACAAAAAGAGCTCTGATTTAAGCTCCAATCACAAATATAACCCATGCAATATGATTATTTTAAGTAAACCACAGCAAAACTATCTGACTAATTTTTCTTTCCAAGAATTCATTTGGGATAATTAAAATAAGCTTATAAAGTAAATATAAAAGGTTTAAAATATTTGTATCCATTTGTGCCCATTGAGAAAATGAGCAATTCTCCTTCTTACAATTTTTTTAAAGAAATTGTTAGATAGGTACAGAAAAATACTTGTAAAATTATGTTCCTGACAGAGTTTTTTGTATAACAGAATTTGAGGGCTGTGTTCCTAAAAGTCCAACTATATGGATTGACTGTATTGTGGTGAATTCATTAAAAAGATGATGCAGAAGTATATTTAGTGATAAGAAAATATACATTATTACAGGTACAAAACAATGAGCATTAGAAATTTCTATAAGTGTAAAATATAATATATTTCTATATGTGGTAAAAATATGAAAGGATACATACCAAAATACACCAAAATGTTAACACAATAAGAATGATTAGCTTGAAATTTTAGATAATTTTAGCTTTTCTCTTCATAATGTCTGATAATAATCTTACAATTTACAATGAACAAGTATTTCTTTTCTGGTCAGACAGAGAAGGAGTAAATGAAGCCAAGAGAAACAAAAGAGGAGAGAGTTTGTAACATTTGTCCTCTTATAGCAAAAGTATTGGAAGGTTTTAGAAAACAACAGACTTTAAAATTCCAAATTCTCGCAAGAACTTAGGAACAAAAAGAATTGACTTCATTAAGTCTGGGGTGATAAAGACCTTAGGCCTCAGCTTCTTTCAGAAACCCAACCAGTTACAATTACTGTTTATTATCATCTTGCTTTTACTTCAATCCCTTAAACTTACAGTGGCTCACTTTCACTTTTCCCTAATAATTTATTCCTTTAAGATAATAGAGTTTCTTATTATCTTTTTGATTTGTACTCTGTTTCCTGTTTAATGATTTACTCTATGTGGCACAAGTGCAAAAGTTACCATATTAGAAAAATTATTATGCTATAATAATTATGGTACCATCAAACTGAATTAAATTATGTTTCATTGTAAATAGCAAAATGTATTAATTTTTTTAAAAGCCTTTTTAGGCCAGTGAGGATAAATAGTTACCTTCATATACTTTCATTAAACACCCTGACAGTACAAGTCAAATTGACAGAGCTGATAACAAATCAACTCACCCCTTATAGGAGTCCCTTCCAAGTAGTTGTGAAATTAGCTTTCTTAGGGCTATGAATTAAATTCAGTGTATTAAACAGAAGCTGTGCATTCTACGAATAAAAGTTTCACCTTCATTTTGTGTGTATATATGTTGGCAGATCTTGGAGCAATAAGATTTTCTTTCTTCCGTCGGTTTAAGGTAAAAATGAACCTGCATTTTAAGTGTGCATTCTAATTTTCCCTTTAGCACATCATAACAGTGCTGTCCAATAGACATAGAAAGTGAGCTACATATATAATTTTGAATTTTCTAGTATGCACATGAAAAAAGAGTAAAATAAACAACAAAAATCAATTGAGTAATGTATCTTTTGTGAATCAGTCCACCCCAAATATTATCATTTCAACATGTACTCAAATCTTAAAGTGATATCTCAATGAAATAGCATATTCTTCTTTTCATACTAAGTCGATGTGTATATTTTACAGGACCCTTCAATTCAGATAATAATTTTCATCGGAAATATTTGATCTCCATTTAGATTTCATGAGGTTTTCAGTTAAAAAATAGACTCACAAACATATTTAAATTTTTTCCAGTAACTAAATTATGTTTTCAATTTAAATTAGTTAAAATTAAATAAAATTGCAACTTCAATTCCTCAGCTGCACCAGCTGCATTTCTAGCGCTCAATAGCCACGTATGGATAGTGGCTATTGTATTGGGCAGCCCGGGTTTAGAACATGCGTATAAGATGTCAGCAAAATGGAAAAGTTAAAAGTTAAATTGAAGCCAAACTATTGGGGATGTTTTGTCTACTGAGTTTCAAAGAACAGGAGCTGAGTTTTTTTCTCATTAAATCAACTGGTTGGCTGGTTGGCTCAGGTGATAGAATCCGTTGCTTTGGTTTTATGTACAAATCGTCTCATTTTTTCCCAGGTTCTTTACTTTTCCTTAAGGCAAATGTTTGTATGTACCTTAATTATGCTAAAATCTGTCTCGCCTGGATATCCTTATTATCCTAGAGATAACCCTTGATTTAACTGTTAAATACTAAGTTTTGAGTAAACTAAAGAACATCGATATTGAGAGAAAAAAATTAAATGTAGTTCATGTGCCACCATGTTTACTCTTGCTTCTCAGCTGTCTTATAAGTCATGTAAATAAGTACAATAAACATTTATCAAGGGATTCCATAATACTCTGGATCTACAAGTCCATCATTTGTGATGACACATCGAAGTTGGCCCAGGAAAGCTAGAAGTATGTCAAATGACGCCTTCCATCAAGTTTAGAGCAGCATTTCCTTCCCAGCATTACAACTTCGTGTAATGGCACTTGGCAGTATTGGCATTTCTGATATGACTTCTTTCGGCTAGCTCAGCATTTGTCAAAAATAAATAGTTTTTTCACTCTGTGATTGAAAGGGTTAAATAATACCAATTCATTACCTCTCACAAAAGGATTTATTTTGTTCTCATAAATCAGTTTTATTCCACATTTTTATTATTCCATTGGGTGAGCTACTCAAATTGAAATCAATACAAGTGCAAGTGACACAATCAATCTAGATATTTGATTATGGATTGGAGATCCCCAGGTCTGTTTTTTAGCCAGTTCCTTTCTGATCATCTCGCTAAAGAACTGAATATTTTATTGGCATCTATGAGTTATGAACATGTTTAAAAAGCAGATAATAATCTTCATTTCTATATTGACAATGGAAGCCTGAAGAATGAGTAAGGATTAAAAGATAAAGACTTAAAATAATATGTAACTAGAACATTGTTAATAAACTGTTCAGATTTCTCAATATTTTCCTTAAGATGAAGTAAGTTTTAAAATAACTTTATTCTTTCTTTTAAAAAAACAATCAATACAATTGGTGGCTATAAGTTGCATTCTTAGCATTAGGTAAGTGATTAACTATTTGTCATGACAGAGATGTTACCTGTTTTCACACTATTTTATAGCCGAACCACATTAACTGATCTAGGTTAACAATAAGAAAAGAGTTAAGGCAGATAAAATACCTTTGAAGGTTCTCAAACTGGTTCTTTTCATTTCTACAATTATCCAGGCTAGAAACCCACTATCTGTGAGACTCAAAAGGGAAAAACAGTTCAATTTTAAATTAGGGAGCAAAATTGATTAAGCTGTTGCTCAAGAGGGCAACATTTATATATCAAACTCTCTTTGCTTTACAAACAAATTTATGTCTTATGATCCTTTACATACTGAATGCTTATTTGGGGACTCGTGGTACCATGTTATAGTTCTCTTGCCTCAGACTCTAGCCACCTGTCCTTGGTTCTTTAGCCAGGTTTTTTCACAGGCACAATTAAACCATTTAGTAATTCGTTTCCTTATATTTAGAATAAAGCAATCAAATTCTTTCTTTAAAATAAATTCCAAGGCAATATTAACACTGCATTTTCTTCTTTCAGCAAATATTTTAGCCTTATTTAGCCATGTACCTTGTTTCATTAAGATTTGTAGGAAGGGGTTGTTTTATGTCGGGCAAGTTACCTCTGGCAGGCACAGAACTCCAGAAGGATAAAAAAGCCTTTCCAAAGCAGTTGAAATAATAAACCCTTCTTTCTTTCATCCAAGGAGCATTAATTACTCTTCATTTACTCCTTTTTTAAAATTTTATTTTTATAAAATTTTTAGGGTTACTTTCTATTTACAGTTATTATGAAATATTGGCTATACACCCCATATTGTTGTTTTTCAATATTTATATATTTATTTATTTGGCTGTGCCAGGTCTTAGTTGTGGCATGCGGGATCTAGTTCCCCTACCAGGGATCAAACCCAGGCCCCTGCATTGGGAGCTCGGAGTCTTAGCCACTGGACCACCTGGGAAGTCCCTCCCTGTGTTGTCTAATACATCCTTGAGCCTATCTTACACCCAATAGTTCGTACCTCCCACTTCTCCACCCCTATGTTGCCCCTTCCTCGCCCCACTGGTAACTACTTGCTTGTACTCTATATCTTTGAGTCTGCTTCTTTTTTGTTATATTCACTAGTTTGTTGTATTTTTTACATTACACATATAAGTGATATCATACAGTATTTGTCTTTCTTTGCCTGGCTTATTTCACTTAGCATAATGCCCTCCAAGTCGATCCATACTCTTCAGTTACACATTTTTCTTTTCTTTTTAATTTTTTTTAAAACATCTTTATTGGAGTATAATTGCTTTGCAATGTTGTGTTAGTTTCTGCTGTATAACGAAGTGAATCAGCTATATGTATACATATATCCCCCTATACCCTCCCTCTTGTTTCTCCCTCCCACCCTCCCCATCCCACCCCTTTAGGTGGTCACAAAGCACTGAGCAGATCTCCCTGTGCTATGCGGCTGCTTCCCACTAGCTATCTGTTTTACATTTGGTAGTGTATATATGTCAACGCTACTCTTTCACTTCATCCCAGCTTACCCTTCCCCCTCCCTATGTCCTCAAGTCCATTCTCTATGTCTGCGTCTTTATTCCTGTCCTGCCCCTAGGTTCATCAGAACCTTTTTTTTTTTTTAGATTCCATATATATGTGTTAGCATACAGTATTTGTTTTTCTCTTTCTGCCTTACTTCACTCTGTATGACAGACTCTAGACCCATCCACCTCACTACAAATAACTCAATTTCATTTCTTTTTATGGCTGAGTAATTGTCCATTGTATATAGGTGCCACATATTCTTTATCCATTCATCTGTCGATGTACATTTAGGTAGCATCCATGTCCTGGCTACTGTAAATAGTGCCGCAGTGAACACTGTGGTACATGACTCTTTTTGAATTATGATTTTCTCAGGGTATATGCCCAGTAGTGGGATTGCTGGGTCATATGGTAGTTCTATTTGTAGTTTTTTAAGGAACCTCCATACTGTTCTCCATAGTGGCTGTATCAATTTACATTCCCACCAACAGTGCAAGAGGGTTCCCTTTTCTCCACACCCTTTCTAGCATTTATTGTTTGTAGATTTTTTGATGATGGCCATTCTGACTGGTGTGAGGTGATACCTCATTGTTGTTTTGATTTGCATTTCTCTAATGATTAGTGATGTTGAGCATCCTTTCGTGTGTTTGTTGGCAATTTCTATATCTGCTTTGGAGAAATGTCTATTTAGGTCTTCTGCCCATTATGGGTTGGGTTGTTTGTTTTTTTGCTATTGAGTTGCATGAGCTGCTTGTATATTTTGGAGATTAATCCTTTGTCTGTTGCTTCATTCGCAAACATTTTCCCCCATTCTGAGGGTTGTCTTTTCATCTTGTTTATGGTTTCCTTTGCTGTGCAAAAGCTTTGAAGTTTCATTAGGTCCCATTCGTTTATTTTTGTTTTTATTTCCATTTCTCTAGGAGGTGGGTCAAAAAGGAACCTGCTGTGATTTATGTCAAAGAGTGTTCTTGGGCCTCCCTGGTGGCGCAGTGGTTGAGAGTCCGCCTGCCGATGCAGGGGATACGGGTTCGTGCCCCGGTCTGGGAGGATCCCATATGCCGCGGAGCGGCTGGGCCCGTGAGCCATGGCCGCTGGGCCTGCGCGTCCGGAGCCTGTGCTCCGCAACGGGAGAGGCCACAACAGTGAGAGGCCCGCATACCGCAAAAAGAAAAAAAAAAAAAAAAGAGTGTTCTTCCTATGTTTTCCTCTAAGAGTTTTATAGTGTCTGGCCTTACAGTTAGGTCTTTAATCCACTTTGAATTTATTTTTGTGTATGGTGTTAGGAAGTGTTCTAATTTCATCTTTCACATGTAGCTGTCCAGTTTTCTCAGCACCACTTATTGAAGAGGCTGTCTTTTCTCCACTGTGTATTCTTGCTTCCTTTATCAAAGATAAAGTGACCATATATGCATGGGTTTATCTCTGGGCTTTCTATCCTCTTCCATTGATCAATATTTCTGCTTTTGTGCCAATACCATACTGTCTTGTAGCTTTGCAGTATAGTCTGAAATCAGGAAGCCTGATTCCTCCAGCTCCATTTTTCTTTCTCAAGATTGCTTTGGCTATTTGGGGTCTTTTGTGTTTCCATACAAAGTGTGGATTTTTTTGTTCTAGTTCTGTGAAAAACGCCATTGGTATTTTGACAAGGATTGCATTGAATCTTTAGATTGCTTTGGGTAGTAGAGTCATTTTCACAATGTTGATTCTTCCAGTCCAAGAGCATGGTATATCTCTCCATCTGTTTGTATCATCTTTAGTGTCTTTCATCAGTGTCTTATAGTTTTCTGCATACAGGTCTTTTGTCTCCTTATGTAGGTTTATTCCTAGGTATTTCATTCTTTTTGTTGCAGTGGTGAATGGGAGTGTTTCCCTAATTTCTCTCTAAGATCTTTCGTTGTTAGTGTACAGGAATGCAAGAGATTTCTGTGCATTAATTTTGTATCCTGCTACTTTACCAAATTCCTTGATTAGCTCTAGTAGTTTTCTGGTAGCATCTTTAGGATTCTCTATGTATAGTATCATGTCATCTGCAAACAGTGACAGCTTTACTTCTTCTTTTCCAATTTGGATTCCTTTTATTTCTTTTTCTTCTCTGATTGCTGTGGCTAAAACTTCCAAAACTAGATTGAATAATAGTGGCTAGAGTGGGCATCTTTGTCTTGTTCCTGATTTTAGAGGAAATGGTTTCAGTTTTTCACCACTGAGAATGATGTTGGCTGTGGGATTGTCATATATGGCCTTTATTATGTTGAGGTAAGTTCCCTCTATGCCTACTTTCTGGAGAGGTTCTATCATAAACGGGTGTTGAATTTTGTCAAAAGCTTTCTGTGCATCTACTGAGATGATCATATGGTTTTTATACCTCAGTTTGTTAATATGGTGTATCACATTGATTGATTTGCATATATTGAAGAACCCTTGCATTCCTGGAATAAACCCCAGTTCATCATGGTGTGTGATCCTTTTAACGTGCTGTTGGATTCTGTTTGCTAGTATTTTGTTTAGGATTTTTGCATATATGTTCATCAGTGATACTGGCCTGTAGTTTTCTTTTTTTCCTTTTCCTTCTCTTGTGTCTACTGCCTAGAGAAGTTCCTTTAGCATTTGTTGTAAAGCTGGTTTGGTGCTGCTGAATTCTCGTAACTTTTGCTTGTATGTAAAGGTTTTAATTTCTCTATTGAATCTGAATGAGATCCTTGCTGGGTAGAGTAATCTTGGTTGTAGGTTTTTCCCTTTCATCACTTTAAATATGTCCTGCCACTCCCTTCTGGCTTGTAGAGTTTCTGCTGAAAGATCAGCTGTTAACCTTACGGGGATTCCCTTGTATGTTATTTGTTGCTTTTCCATTGCTGCTTTTATTTATTTATTTATTTATTTTTGCAGTACGCAGGCCTCTCACTGCTGTGGCCTCTCCCGTTGCGGAGCACAGGCTCCGGACGCACAAGCTCAGCAGCCATGGCCCACGGGCCCAGCCGCTCCACGGCATGTGGGATCCTCCCAGACCGGGGCACGAACCCACGTCCCCTGCATCGGCAGGCGGACCCTCAACCACTGCGCCACCAGGGAAGCCCTAATATTTTTTCTTTGTATTTAATTTTTGATAGTTTAATATGTGTCTTGGCGTGTTTCTCCTTGGATTTATCCTGTATGGGACTCTCTGCACTTCCTGGAATTGATTGACTGTTTTCTTTCCCATATTAGGGAAGTTTTCAACTACAATCTCTTCAAATATTCTCTCAGTCCCTTTCTTTTTCTCTTCGTCTTCTGAGACCCCTATAATTCGAATATTGGTGCATTTAATGTAGTCCCAGAGGTCTCTGAGACTGTCCTCAAATCTTTTCATTCTTTTTGTTTATTCTGCTCTGCGGTAGTTACTTCCACTATTTTATGTTACAGGTTACTTATCCATTCTTACCTCAGTTATTCTGCTATTGATTCCTTCTAGAGAATTTTTAATTTCACTTATTGTGTTGTTCATCACTGTTTGTTTGCTCTTTAGTTCTTCTAGTTCCTTGTTAAACATTTCTTGTATTTTCTCCATTCTATTTCCAAGATTTGGGATCATCTTTACTATCATTACTCTGAATTCTTTTTCAGGTAGACTGCCTATTTCCTCTTCATTTGTTTGTTCTGGCAGGTTTTTACCTTGCTCCTTCATCTACTGCGTATTTCTCTGTCTTCTCATTTTTCTTTACTTACTCTGTTTGGGGTCTCCTTTTCTCAGGCTGCATGTTCATAGTTCCCACTGGTTTTGGTGTCTGCCGCCAGTGGTTAAGGTTGGTTCAGTGGCTTCTGTAGGCTTCCTGGTGAAGGAGACTGGTGCCTGTGTTCTGGTAGGTGGAGCTGGATCTTGTCTTTCTGATGGGCAGGACCACATCTGGTTGTGTGTTTTGGGGTGTCTGTGAACTTAATATGATTTTAGGCAGCCTCTCCGCTAATGGGTGGGGTTGTGTTCCTGTGCTGCTAGGTGTTTGGCCTGGGACATCCGGCACTGGAGCTGGTTGACCATTAGGTCGAGCTGGGTCTTAGCGCTGAGACGGAGATCTCTGGGAGAACTCTTGCTGATTGATATTACATGGAGCTGGGAGGTCTCTGGTGGTCCAGTGTCCTGAACTCGGCTCTCCCACCTCAGAGGCTCAGGCCTGACACCAGGCCAGAGCACCAAGACCCTGTCAGCCACATGGCTCAGAAGAAAAGGGAGAAAAAAAGAAAGAAAAAGTAATAATGTTAAATAAATAAATAAATAAAATTACATAATTAAAATAAAAAATTTTTTAAATTGTTAAAATTTTTAAAAAGTAATAAAAAAAAGAAGAGAACAACCAAACCAATAAACAAATCCACCAATGATAAAAAGTGCTAAAAACTATGCTAAGGTAAACATAAAAATCAGAAACAAATCAGTCGCAGACAGCAAGCCCCAAGTCTACAGTTGCTTCCAAAGTCCACCACCTCAGTTATGGATTGATTCGTTGTTTGTTCAGGTGTACCACAGATTCAGGGTACCTCACGTTGCTTGTGGGATTTAATCCGCTGCTCCTGAGGCTGCTGGAAAGATTTCCCTTTCTCTTCTTTGTTTGCACAGCTCCTGGGGTTCAGCTTTGGATTTGGCCCCGCCTCTGTGTGTAGGTCGCCCTCAGGCCTGTGTTCCCACCCAGACAGGATGGGATTAAAGCCGTGGCTGATTAGGGGGCTCTGGCTCACTCATGCCAGAGGTGGGGGGAGGGAGGGGTACCGTGGTTATAATTGGAATGTGGGATGAGCCTGTGACGGCAGAGGCCGGCATGACATTGCAACAGCCTGAGGCACACCGTGTGTTCTCCCAGGGAAGTTGTCCCTGGATCATGGGATCTTGGCAGTGGCGGGCTGCACAGGCTCCTGGGAGGGGAGGTGTGGATAGTGACCTGTGCTTGCACACAGGATTCTTGAGGGCTACAGCAGCAGTGTTAGAGTTTCACACCCACCTCTGGGGTCCGAGCTGATAGCTACGGCTTGCGCCTGTCTCTGGAGCTCGTTTAGGCAGTCCTCTGCCTTCTGTGGGCAGACAGGGAAGGAATCCGCTCTCCTTGTGCACCCCGAAACAATGGTCTCTTGCCTCTTAGGCAGGTCCAGAGTTTTTCCTGGAATCCCTCCCGGCTAGCTGTGGTGCATTAGCCCCCTTAGGCTGTGTTCACGCAGCCAACCCCAGTCCTCTCCCTGGGATCCAACCTCTAAAGACCTAGCCTCAGCTCCCAGCCCCCACCCACCCCAGTGGGTGAGCGGAAAAGCCTCTCAGGCTGGTGAGTGCTGGTTGACAGTGATCCTCTGTGTGGAAATCTCTCTGCTTTGCCCTCTGCACGCCTGTTGCTGAGCTCTCCTCCATGGCTCCGAAGCTCCCCCCCGCCAACCCCCATCTCCGCCAGTGAAGGGGCTTTCTCGTGTGTAGAAACTTTTCCTCCTTCACAGCTCCCTCCCAGAGGTTCACATTCCATCCCTATTCATTTGTCTCTGTTTTTCCTTTTTTCTTTTGCCCCACTCAGGTACATGGGGATTTTCTTGCCTTTTGGGAAGTCTGAGGTCTTCTGCCAGCATTCAGTAGGTGTTCTGTAGATGCCCCATGTGTAGATGTATTTCTCATGTATTTGTGGGGAGGAAGGTGATCTCCACGTCTTACTCCTCCACCATCTTGAAGGTCCCCTCTTCAGTTACTCTTATCAAACCTTTAGAACAGCAGCTATCGTCACTGTGATGTACTTGGATTTCCATTTGCAAACTTCCTGAGCATGTGGAATTAGGGACTTTCAATAACATATTTTCTTTCTGCTTTTTTTTTTTTCCTTTTCAGTAATTTGCATTTATAAGCACTGGATAGTGAAAGGCCTTCAAAGCATCAAAAACAGTACAGTGCAGCAATGTAAGATAGGGCTCCATCAATACAGTATTGTTTCCAGCATACCCTGTTCCACTCTTTGAAGAGTTTACTCAAGAAAATAAATGTAAAAATTGTAAATCTCTTTATTCAGGAAGGCAGACCATTTTTAAAATGTTGTCACTTCAATTGTTTAATTCAGAGGACAGCAAACTTTTTCAGTAAAGGGCCACATAGTAAACACTTTAAACTTTACAGGCAACATGGTCTTACCATAACCGCTGAATTGTGCAGTTGTAACATGACAATGCCTAGACGTGTAATTTTCTGTGTTCTAATAAAACTTTATTTACAAGAACAGGTTTCTGGCCAGATTTGGCTTATAGCATGTAGATTGTGGATCCCGATTTATTTATAAGTTTAAATACACTTCATATAGTTTCCTTGGATCTTTCAACCCTCTCTCATGATTCTCTGGATTTCACAGAAATTATGTATGCTAACTTAAAAATTCATGTAATATAGAGTAATGGCATTCATGAAAATCCCACTACCTGTAAGTAACTAATGTTAACAAATGACAAACATCATTTCAGACCTTTCTCAGTTCATGAGTGGTTTCTTGGTAGCAAGCAACAGAAACAACTCTGATGAATTAAGGCAAAAATGAATTACTGTAAGAGAACTGAGCAGTTCAAAAAGTGGACAAGAAAGTGGCAGAGTCATACTTGTACAGAAACTACAAATAGCTTGGCCCAGACAAGCTTGTGTCTCAGGTTACATACAGGAGGACACCCCTACTGGCAGCAGCAGCACCACCACTTAGCAGCCCTGGACAATTGCAGCTCTGCTTCTGCATCCTCAACAATTCTAGAGACAGTGAGAAGAAACCCTAACTGACCCTAAGCCATGCATTGTTTTGCCTCATCCTGCTTCTTGGTCCCAAGGTGGAAGCATCCAACTGGCAATCTTGTGGTCAAGTGCCCACGTGAGCTTTAGCTATCCTTTCATTTACCAAAATAATAATAATAATAATTAATTAAATTATATTTCTGATCATTTTCTCTCCACATCTCTATCATCTTCTCTCTGTTGTAATTTCTTGATCTTTTTTCTTATGCATTGATGATGATTATCTCGAGGCTTTCCATCATGCTATTGATTTAGATTTTAGCTGTTGCTATTCTGTTCCTTGCTTTTTTCTCACTTGTCTATTAAATCCTTCATGATTTTTTTTTTCTAATTTCCAATTTGTTTCTCTGCCTCTGCAATATCCTTTTTCATCTTATAGGGAATACATATCTTTTTTTCCCCCTGGAGCTATGTGGTTGTCTTTTTATCTTGAGATCCTTTCTTTCCTTTTGGCTATATGTACGCATATTTCATATTTCTTCCTTCAAATTCATCTGGCTTATGCCTAGTATGGGCAGATCTGTCCAGACTTTTCATTTGTTCTGACTATGGTCTACATCTTTTCTTTCCAGTGCTACTTAGTCTTCCTTCAATCTAAACTTTGAGAACTGGGTGTTGCTGTTAATGTACTTGTCTGTAGCCTTGGAGTAAAGGTGGGAGGAATGGGAGTGAAGTAGAGGATATGGATGGATGCATTGAACAGGATTCTAGGACATCTAGTTTCTCTGTCCCTTCCGAGATCCCATTAACTATCTTTTGAAGCAGCACCCCCTCCATTTATGCACATGCATCTCCCACTCCTGGGGACCTCAGCTTCTTCCCCCAACTCAGAACAAGCTTAGCAGGGTGGCCAACCCTGACTCCTCTTCCTGTCTGTACAAACTCTACTCAGGTTCACTTCATTTCAAATTAGAGAAGATTCCTTGGTTTATATTTCTTTCTCCAGGAGCAAAATTAGGAACTTTTTGTGAGATTTCAAAGCCAGTGCCATTTATTTGTTCCTTTCCCTTTATATGTGCTCCAAGATTTGCAGCTGGTCTTGTTAATGTTATTATTTTTGTTCTAATTTTTCCATGTTGTTAGGTATTTTGGAAAGGCCATTCTGTTATACTAATCGATCTATTCTTCTCCAAAACATAAACTTTTTGTTTGTTAGTTTGGGGTTTTTTGTTTTGGTTTTTGGTTAAGTTTTGGGTTTTTTGTTTGTTTGTTTTTGTTTTTTTCTTTCAAATGTTTATTTTATATTGGAGTATGGTTGATTTACAATGTTGTGTTAGTTTCAGGTGTACAGCAAAGTGATTCAGTTATACATACACATATATCTATTCTTTTTCAGCTTCTTTTCCCATATAGGTTATTATGGAGTATTGAGTAGAGTTCCCTGTGCTGTACAGTAGGTCCTTTTTGATTATCTATCTTATATATAGTAGTATGTATATGTTAATCCCAGCCTCCTAATTTATCCCTCCCCCCATCTTTCCCCTTTGGTAACTATAAGTTCAAATATATAAACCTTGAAAGTTCACAATTTATTCCTAAATCTCTTTCCAGCAAGGTGATTCATATCCATAGCTTAGAACCTGTAACACACAGACTCTAAGATGGCATCTGATTATCTCCTCTTCCTGGTACTTACACCTTTGTATAATCCCTTCCCCTTGCATGTGGTCAATACCTGTGACTTGTATTCAACCAATAGACTATGGCAAAAGGGGATGGACTGTTAGTTCTGACAGTGATACCTAAGATTGTAAACCACCTTGCCAGGAGACTCTCTCCCTTGTGGGCTTTGATAAAGCAAGCAGCCATGTTGGAGGCCCATGTGGGAAGGAATGAGGGCAGCCTCCAGGCAATAGCCAGCAAGAAAACGAGGCCCTCAGTTCCAACAGCCTGCAAGGAACTGAATGCTGCAACAACTACCTGAGCTGGAGGAGATCCTTCTCCAGTAGAACCTTGAGATAGGGCTATAGTCCAAGGCAACACCTTGATTGCAGCCCTTTTGAGACCCTGAGCAAGAGGACCCAGCTAAGATCTGCCCAGACCCCTGACCCACAGAGACTATGAGATAAGAAATGCATGTTGTTCTGAGCTGCTCACTTTGTGATAAGATGATGACACAGCAATAGATAACTAGCTCAGGAACACGTGACTCTATGACTGCAGTGAATAAAGCTGATAGGATCACCAGCAAAACATGGCATAATTCTCACCCAAATACTGTGCTCTGAAAATCCATGTTCTCCTTTAATGGAGGCTCTTTCTCAAGCATGTATCTAAGCATTGAAACTAAGATTATAAACATTTCATTAAGAATTGGTGACTGACTCTGTTCTGTGATTGATGCTTGTTAAGTTCTCCATCTGATACCAGTGGTACTCAAGGCTCAGCATGGTCAGTATGTTTAGTAAGGCTCTACTACAACATCTTCTGTTCATTGATTAGTCAAGCTCATGTCTGTCTAATGTTTAGTTTGGAATCTAGAGACCACTTTCTGTGGGAGCACATTTTCCCAAACGGCTCTTGGCTAATTGAGATAATGGCAATTGTTTGTTCATTTTGACAGTTTGTCCAAATGGGGGAAAAAAAGTTAAAGGAGAAAAAAAATCTGACTTTTCAGAGCACAACATAGTTGATAAAAATGGACCATACTTCCCTAATTTACCACACAATCAATCTCTGAATTCACTGTTTATATATAATTATTCTCTGATATTAATAAAATAAGAGCATTTAGGAAATCTGACTGTGGTACCTAGAGCAAACTTGATGAAAAGAGACCATGCCCCAAAGGGCTTTAAAAAATGGTATTTAGGGCTTCCCTGGTGGTGCAGTGGTTGAGAGTCTGCCTGCCAATGCAGGGGACGTGGGTTCGTGCCCCGGTCCGGGAAGATCCCACATGCTGCGGAGCAGCTGGGCCCGTGAGCCATGGCTGCTAAGCCTGTGCGTCTGGAGCCTGTGCTCCGCAACGGGAGAGGCCACAGCAGTGAGAGGCCTGCGTACGGCAAAAAAAAAAAAAAAAAAAAAAAGGTATTTAAAATATTTAGAAGAGTAGTCATGCAACTTTGGTATACCCTTGCCCATACGTTTAAAAAAATCAAAACAAAACAGAAAGATCCTTAATATCTATAGAACTGTTATTGCTCTTGTATGAGCACAGACTCGGCAAATGTTTCTGCAGCACCTTTTGGTGAATTGATGAAATACTCTATGTATTTATTCCCTGAACTACAATTGTCCTAACAGTAGAATGACAAATTTAAAAAGGAATCAAAGAAGTACAGCTTTTACTAGATGACAACTAATTAAACATCACATTAGAGTAATTACAATAATGGTAAAAGTATGATGCATTAATAGAACACTGTCCTTCTCAGAGGCCTAAGTGCTTCACAGGATTTTTTTTTTTTCTCTTTCAAAATGTTCTGTGGAGAAGACAGCTATGTAGGTAGAGATCTATAAAGGTTTTCTACATTGGCAAAAACTTAAGACAGGAATAGGTCCTTTTACCTACATAGTAACTTAAACAAATACTTTCAGATTTCTACCAAAGTAAGATCTATTAGAATAATGAAGTCTGGAGGATGCATTTGCATCATGGGTAGAATAATTTGAAATAACATCCTTAGAAAGAAGAAATAAAAGTGAATTAAATATTAATATGTGTTATCTAGATGACCTAGAATTCTTAGCTCCCATTAAAGGGCATTTTGGCCACATGGCCCTAACCTGTGATCTGCCATTCAATGTCTTTTGATTTCAGGATTGGCAGAATTCTGTAATGATGAGGTGAGGCTGAACAATACAGGAGACCCCAATACAGGAAAAAATATAGCATTTTCTTTTTCCAGCCAGAAGTGGGAAAATTAGTCAACACGTTTTCTACCATAAGGTGTAATTGGATTCAGAAAAAGGCTAACTTAAACAGGACCAGGTCTGACATGTAAAACCTCACATGATAACAAGAATCAGTTTGGTTTGTTCGCTGTCATTCCTTATTATGATCTTTGTCATGAGAATGGATTCATGTTGTGCCATTTTCAGTTCTTGTTACCATCTTTGTCACATGAATAAGATATCAGGATGTTAATGCCTGGCATACAGTCTTCCGTGTGTGATGATAGTTACAAGACTACGCTGACCTTTGCAGTATTATGTATTCTGATTGGTTGTTCATTTCACCTCTTTCCCACAAGTTAATAAGTCTGTAAAAAGGAAAGAACTGAAATGGCCAGCCAGTCAAGTTATAGAATATTGAAAAGGTCAGAGCAGTACAGCACAGAGGAAAAAAAATTATGGAATATATGGTACATTAAGATTCTTGTGACAATGATTATAACAAGAATGGTAAAGGATACCCATTTATGTTATTTCAATCTAGAGAACCCCACGGGATGATATTCCCGGAATAGCCATCACTTACGCATCTGTGAGTCATACATGTGAAAATATCTTTATACTGGTTTTGGCTTAAAAACTAATTATATAGAAAATATCCTACTATTCAGAAAATAAGAACATTAAAAGTAAGATTTTAGCCTTAGAAGTGGACATTCATGTTATTAACATTTTAGTAGGTCTTTGTATTTGAAGCTGAAGGAAAACTTCCTTACATGTGAAATCTGTTGGGCATATGAGATTTATTTTGATTGTTTCTTCATTTAACACTGTTTTTCTTCAAAATAAAATAGAAAAGTAGGACTGAAAGAATTAACCTTTTTGGAAGTCCTTTAGAATGTGGAATATTCTGAAATAGCATTGAGGATTTTATTTTAAAATTTTGTGTGATCTATATGAAATATGTTTCTCCCTTGTGATTGCATGATACTGGCCAGCATACAAAGAATCCTTCCTTTCCACTGAATCCTCAGTGGAGAGAGAAAGAAAGGGAGAGAGACACTTAATTCAGAAATTCTTAAGTTATTGTTCTCAGGTGTGCAATAATGTTTATTCATTTTTTACATACTTCATGGTTTCATTTATTATAAAGTCTAGAATGAGCAAAAAATATTATTATGATCAAAAGCAGAAATATGTAGGTGCATATATGTCCATAATTATTATATATTCCCGGTGGAATAGCCTGTTATCATTTTTAAACGTCTCTCTTTACCCCTAATAACGTTTTTTGTCTAACAGTCTATTTTATCTGATATTAGTATAACCAATTCTCTTAGGGTTGCTGTTTACGTGATATAGCTTTTCCTTTTCTTTTTTTATTCATTTTTAAAATTATTTTTATGCATGTTTTAAGTTTTCTTATAGAACAACTGTACTAGATTTTGTAGTCTGTTAAGACAGTCTGGTTTAAAAGTTAGGTTTGCACTTTCTAAAGATGCACTGTTTCACTAATAGAGTAAACATTTTACAGCCCAAAGCTAGAATCTAAATGTATCATTAATAAAAATGCCAAATGCAACCTCATTATTTTTGCAAGCAAAGAAAATGAATTTTGATCATTACTTTAAGACCACCTTGAACATGGATCAAATAACCCTAAAATCAGTAGTTCTGCATACTTCAGAAGAATCTCCATGGGATTCCTGATACCCTCTGATGTTACCCTTCAGTAGTTCTGGAGTGGAACTCAGGCGTGTGAATGTTTATGAAATACCCCCCGGGCGATTTTGACGTGGGTGAGCCCTGGAACACAGGTACAGACAGTCCCGCTGTGTAAAGAGTTTAGTGCAATCCCCACTTAAAGCCCGATGGCACAGACCACAGCCAAAGAAGGTGGACGAGGGGGACTCCAAACTCACAGTGCCTGGAGGCGGGAAGATGGGGGGCTGTGGTTCCAGAACACAGAATCTTAACCGGGCCTGCACCATCCACTGATAGTCACCAATAGGGTCAGCGCTGAGGCCGACCACACAGGAGTGGTCACCTGTGATAGGAAGTGCTTATCGCTTGAGCATTTTCTAGCTTGATTCTTGAGACTGAACCAACAGGGCTGCCTTTTCCAGCCCACTGAAAACAAAGTTTATGCAAAGAAAAGTGGTAAAGCCCAACCCTCTCAAAAGGGAGGATCAGAGGGCCTGCATTTTTAAGATTTTCCCCCCAATATTTAGGAGACCAAATTGGTAAAGTTTAAAGGAAGAAAGAGAAGGCAGGGAGAATGAAGTGGAGAAGAGCTGAAACCTCTGGATCCTGTTTTGGTTTTGAATCTGGAGATTTTTGAGCTTCAGCAAGGGTTGAAATCCTGTCATTTGCTCCAGGTCTGTGAATTGAGTTGTATGTTAGTGGGGCTGAGAGAACATTTGGCTCACTCAGCTGCATGCTTCCTGGAGATGTACACGTTCTTTTTTCAGCTGAACGAAATGGTTATGTAATTGCATACTTCTCATAATTATTGAGTAATTATATACTTCTTATAATTACTGAGTAATCATTGTTCTATAACTAGGACTTAATGTTACAACTAATTGTATAATTACCATGTATTAATGTTATCTGGGAAACTTAGAATAAAGTGGTACTTAATATATTTCCCCCTGCCATGCCATTTTCAAAGCTGGCAATAGTGTTCGTTTTACAGCCTGAAATTTGCTTCAAAGACAAACAAAATACAAGGGAAAAAAACCTCACCAATGTTATCATTATAGATGTTAACTCATTGAGCTTACGACTGCACCAGGCTTAAAATATGTAAAACTGTATTCTCCTGGCTTATTTTTATAATTTTCATTGTTGTTTTGCAGTTTACC
Organism: Mesoplodon bidens; assembly: GCF_964165515.1. Taxonomy (NCBI): domain Eukaryota; kingdom Metazoa; phylum Chordata; class Mammalia; order Artiodactyla; family Ziphiidae; genus Mesoplodon; species Mesoplodon bidens. Next base: position 14,658,924 of record NC_138177.1, on the reverse strand, counting down.
ATCTTTTGTAAGATGTGTACAGTTATACTACTTTAGAAGCAATAGAGCATCTGCCTGGGTCTCCTGGGATACACTGACCTTTTTGAAATTTTACAGCTGGGCATGTGACAATAGCAGCAATTGTTTCAGCTATAACTGAAAATGTTTTTAAGGAGCTAGGCATTATGGGAACTTGAGAAAATCTACAGATGTGGATAATGAAATTTGTCTTAGACCATGGTTAGAAGGGATTCATATTCATCTTAACCACGTTTCTTGAGTGTAAGAACTATGTCTTACTTGTTTGGTGCATACTGTTATCAGCACCTAGCAAAGTCTACTCCCTGACCTGTTGTAAAGAATCTATGAAAGCTAGTGTAGCATAATTTGGAAATGTCTTTTCAATGCATTAGGAAATTACCAACAGCTACTTTGTAGGTTTCATAACTTCTTCACTCATATATTTTGTTGTCTATTCAAATTTGGGGAATGTAAAACCATTCTTAAGCTGTGAATATGTCTTTATCTTGTTTTACTAAACATGAATAGAAATTATTAGTCCCATGTTTTAGCCCATAAGTACCATTTATTTTCTTTGGAACAAACCAGTCCTTTGCCAATTTCAAGTTCAGAGTAGTAAATTCTTGCCCTAACTAGGGATTTCTTCTGTTCATGAAAAACACTTAACCTACCTGTGTATTTTGCAGCAATAAAATTCTCAGCTAAGTTCTCCAACCCAAAGTTATTATAAGTATCTTTTTAAACATTTGATATATTTTTAAAGTAACCTTACCCATGCTCATGACTACATAGGAGCTCCTGTTTTCATCATTTGATCTTTATTAATTTTAGAGTTTGAAATACAACCTGATGGAACAATTGCCCAGTGGTAGTGAATGAGATTAGTGTTGTTTTATTAATTGAAGAACCTTAGAATTTTGATTAATAATATATTGTTGGGGGCTTCCCTGGTGGTGCAGTGGTTGAGAGTCTCCCTGCCGATGCAGGGGACACGGGTTCGTGCCCCGGTCCGGGAAGATCCCACATGCCGTGGAGTAGCTGGGCCCGTGAGCCATGGCCACTGAGCCTGCACGTCTGGAGCCTGTGCTCCGCAACGGGAGAGGCCACAACAGTGAGAGGCCCACGTATCGCAATAAATAAATAAATAAATAAAATAATAATAATATATTGTTGGATGGAGGTGGGGGAGGAATATAGTAGGTAGGTAGTTGAGAAAGTAAAATACAGAGTGAATAATTCTTAATCACTTGCTAGTTCTAAATATTTGTCTGGAATGTATCTGCTGTATGGATTACAAGAAACAGTAATATTCTTAGCTGCTGTTGATGAACATCTGCTGTAAAGAAATCCCACTTAACCTTGGTAATAACATGGCAGTTGAAGGAGTACTCTCATTCCTAGTTCACAGAAGAAAAACCTGAGGTTCAGAAATATTAAGTAACTTACAAAGAGCACGCTACTGAAGAGTAAGGACAGGTTCAAATGCAGAAACTCTTTGATCACCAAATTTATGTACTTTCCTTTGCACTATACTCTACTAAACTATGTAAAAATACACTATTTTTGTAAGTACTGTAACTTAAATTTTGTCTACTGTACAATGCAAGATCACACCATATTTTACCTTTTAAAACATTTAAACAATAAAGATTATATCAGTATCCAGGGATCTTGAAAATATGCTTTCCCCTTGAAGTCCAGCATCATGTGTGTTTTTTGTTTGCTTATATTTTGTATAATTTATGTGGGAAAAATGAAAGGTACATAGTAAAAAGTGTTTTGGCTAAGGAAGAACGCTACTTGAAGTAAATATTGCTATTCTTAATTATTTTTTCTGTGTTTTAAGAGTAAGTATAACTAAATTTTACCAAATTAAGCAATATTTTGAAGAATTTGCCTCATGGAAACTTTTCAGGAAAGCCTCTATCATAGAAAGTGAAATAAATGTTACAGTACAGTTTTCGGTTGTAGCCCTATTTTTATTTTAAGCCTAATTTCTAATTCTCCTTAACCTTGAACCCAGTTGCCTAGAAGAGGGAGATAAAATATTGTTATCAGACAGCAGTATTTTCCTATATCCTCGACATGCTAAGATTTGAGAATGGGTTTGCTGAAGTTTTGGAAGGATAGTACTGGTAGGATGTGGTGATGCCACGTTTATGGTGATTCTTATATACAGCTAGGCAACTGCTACATTTACCCATAGAGCTAAAAAAATAGATCTTCTAATCAAAGTGGACACATATTACTTTCCATCCCTAGTGGCTTTTCAGGATATTTTGACCAAATCTGATTTAAAGACACATTAGATAGAAAGCAGTCAGCTCACCTTTCAAGCGAAATGAGCAGAAAATACACCAATTGATAATAAATAAAACATATGACACATGCATTTGCATGTACTGTTTATATCCAGAACCATTCTATTTGGGGGAAAAGAGTGTGACGTCCTTCCAGTCCGCACATCAAAGAAAATTCAAGGATTTAAAAAAAATCTCAAACAGTTGTAAATAATCCATTAAGGGATCAATTTATATATCTGCCCAGTAGTTTTACTTATAGGCATGATACTTGTGATTAGGTTTCATACTGTCTTAGACTATCAGTCCAGTTATTTCAATCCCTGTGCTAAATAGATTAGAGAACATAATATTAACTGAGGTAACACTTTGTTCACAAAATAATAAAAGTATGCATGTTGATAATAGCCATGTAATGTCTCTCGGGGCGTTGATATATAGTTCTGTTTAGTACTGTATATTTAGAAACCCAAGAAAATATTCAAATAATAGCAGGAAAGAATCCTAAGTATGCACCAATTTAAATATTTTTCTGTTTTTAATCAGCAGACGACAACTACACTCTTCTGAATGGCACACAAGTCATGTACAGTGGTGAAGAGACCAGCCTTTCGGTGCTCATCGATGGGTTGATTCCTTTTACTAACTATACAGTACAAGTGAATGTTTCAAATAGCCAAGGCAGCTTGATAAGTGATCCCGTAATGATTTCCATGCCACCAGGGGGTAAGTCTATGAACAACGTTGGTATCTAAATGTATATAAATGCCCTAGAACTAAATCTCCACTGAACACCTTGTTTATTGTTAGAATTAATTTTTTTAGAACTTAGAGTCTCAGTTGTATTTCTGGTTGTTTTTGTTCTTGTTTATTCTATTGAGACCCTTTTATTGATGTTGTTTCATTGAGACCACTTTCATCTTGCACTGAGTCTACATGTATGTGTATGTACACACACATGTATCTCTTGCTTTATGCATGTTAAGACTGGGAAATGCTTTTTTGTCTGAGACTTCATTTAGATTCAAAATTTATGTTTTCCATTTGTGGTTTAATTTTCTCATACAAGTGGATCTCATTCCTGGTTTTTTGTAGAACTAGTTTAGAAGTATATCTAAACCTCTCATTTGATAGGAAAAAAAAAAAAAGCAGAGTGAGGGTAATAGAATAGGAGAACTCTATTCACATCACTGGAAAAACATCTTTAAATTCCATGTCCTAATGATTAGAGTTCAATAGCATCATTTTCACATGTGAAATGTGACACAATCTGGCTATTTTTAACTATTTCTATGAAAAAAGATTGACTTATTCAGAATTATTGTGATCTGCAATCAACTCCACCCTTGTTCTAACTATTTATGGGAACTAATTATTAAGAAAAATCTCCCTTAGATTGATATGTACAGCCCTTGAACAGAAAGCATGCCTCAAAACTAATAAGAACATGATTCTCGATTTGGTGTTTAGAAAGGTATGTTTTTTGAAAATACCAAAGGAAGAGGACCCTAGGACACCCAGTGTCGGCTTGTAGCCCAGCTTCAGGAACCAGTGCGTTCTGTACTAAAGGATAATGTCCTTACTGCGTTAAGAGCATTCTGCAGGGCTGGATAAAATCCCTCTCTAGTCGTAAAGAGTATAAAAGCAACAAAGGTCTCATCACCAGAGGAAAATAAGGGTTAATCTACAATTCGTATGGAATCCCTCTTCCAAGGAAGAATTCATTACCTGCTGTGTCATAAAAACCACTCACTATTATCTACCTTTTATGACATTATAAGAATTAATGAATGGATATTTACCAAACACTTGAAACTCTAAATGGCTGAAGCCACATTGCTTAAGAAAAGAACGCTTGAAAGCGACTTTTGGGGCAGATCAACTCAGTTGCATATTGTATGAACAAATAATAAAGAAGGGAATTGAATTTAGGTGGGTGCCTGTTTAAGAACTGAGACCAAAAAATCAAAACAAAACAAAAGAAACTTTGGGTATTCCTATCTTCATTTTTCACTGTAACCCAATATGCTTGAAGGGATAAAAAATTGGGATGACTCTATACCTTAATATATAATAATACCCCTTGTTTATATTTAGGTAGTAAAGAGTGATTAGTGCTTTAATGGAGATTCTTCCGTGGTATAGTGACATCTTAACAGAATATGTGGCATATTTGAGTTACATACTCATTTTCTGGCTAAACACTGATTTAGATAGTTTGTAATTTACAGCAATTTACATTGCATTCATAAAAGGGGTGAATTTAATTCATTGTCTGTACGTTTAGGAATGTATGGCCTAATAATTTATAATATATGTGTGTGTGTATCTACGATTCAGTTAAACACAGCAAGCTGCCATTATTAACTCAATATACACTGTGCGAATATATCTGTCAGTGGGTTAGTAGAAGGGTTAATATTATGCAAACAGGAGGAAACTGAATATTGTTTTACGGTGGTACAGTTGGACTGAAGTCAACTGCTGAGTCTTATTTTCATCTCTACTCTGTGGTTGCTTATCCATGTCATTATCATAATGCTCCGGAAGCCAGCACTCTCTGGGCATCATGCAATCATTCATTTCATGTACTCAGAAATCCAGAATTTGGGAGACGGCCCTTCACCAAAAGAGGAAGCAAAATGTCTTCAAAGACAGACAGTGATTTCCTCAAGTTTATTACAGCCATTAAGACATACTTCTTTTCATCATTAGATTGTTGTTGATTACAATTAGGAAACTTATAGCTTTGAAATTATCTTTTTTATGACCTTGTGGCAGTTTAAAGGTGATACCTCATTGATTAAATAGGTTTTAGTTCATGCTTCCTTTTACTTAATGATCTGAAAACATATTATCCTGATTTACACATAAAATCATGCTGAAAAGCATGTGGCATTCACTAGAATATGTGTGTTTAAGTAGAATTAAATTAGTACTGAGAGTTATTAAAGAAATCTTCCATGCCTTTATCCAGTGAACTGTGTTTCATACTGAAATGAATAATAAATGAACCGATGTACAGAAGCGAACCAACTTATGGGCAGAGAAAGTTCTATATGCTATTTACTTTTCCATTATATTTGGATTGTTATCATTATTGCCATTTCCTTGATTTCAGTATTAGATCTCTTTTATGGTGATGTTGAATTCCCACTATCTTTCAAGGCTGAATTATGCAAGATCTGTAATAACACCCTTAGCTATGTTTTCTTTCCAGTGTAGTTTAAAAACATAAGAATAGAAAGTCTGGGCAAGACAGAAATGCTAATTGTTTTTCTTTATCAAGTGTTTGCTCTCAAGTGTGGCTCAGAAAAGCCTCCTTTACCCCCTTCATCTGGCCAAGTCCTACTCATGTTTAAGGTTTCAACTTGGAAGTCAATCCATGGGGAAGTCATCTTTTACCAACCAAGGCTGAGATAGGGCCCTTCTGTATCCCCAAGTTCAATCATATTATATTGAAATTGCCTGTCTCATCTGACAGTCACAATCACTGGTTATAAGGACCTACACAGCAGGGACTGTTTCTTATTCACATTTTTACCTTCAATGCCTAGACCAAACCTGACACATGGTCGGTGCATAATGAATAATTAGTGAGTGAATGAGTAAATAGATAAATCAGTCAAGATAGCTTAATTACCAGTTTTAAGTTGTAAGCTTATCATTGTTCAGGCCTGCTCAGACCTCATCTTCTACCTGAGCAGCCTTATATTATAGCCAACTGTGGAAAAGGTGACCTCCTCTGTATAAAATTGTCCAGTGCAGAAATGCTGTGGCCATGCAGATGTAATTGTTAGCCCAGACTATAAGAAGGGCAGGAGTATTAGAAGTAAGAAATATTCTCAAATTGTACTAACTCATCACGCTGGTTCCTTTCCTATTGTAGTTACTTTACTTAGGTAAACATAGGATAACAGACGTTGGTTAACACTGGAATTTGGGAGACATAAGGGGACATAGCACAAAGAATTTTACCCTGGTACATCATCTCTTAGTTAATGGTTATGAAACATCTTATTTGATGCTAGCTCTCTCTGTTTTCTTCTGATGAGAAAAATGATGATTAACGTGCAGTTTTGTGTCTGCCAATTATACCTCAATAAGGCTGGGGAAAAGAAGTCCAACAATATCTAATTTCAAACCCTCGTTAGTTCTATCAGATCTTCCTTGTTTCGTTAATGTTGTTTAATCAAATTAATCATATTAAAAAAATAAGTCTTAACTTTGACCGAAGAAAAGGAAAATATGATTAAACAATATGATAAACACAAGTTATTCTGAAGATGGAAATTAAGACAAGTGAGATCATGAGACCAATAGCTCAGCACATAGAAGGCCAGAGGCAAATCCCTATAGCTCACATTTTTTATTTTAAAAATGCATTTGAAATATTATTTGGTCCACTGGAGGAGTTTGGTCTTTTGTTTTCTTCTTCAATTATGTAGCATATCCTTACCCACTTGTGTGTACTCAGGCTTTTGTATTTCTACAATTACTATATTTTTAGGTTGTTTGTAGTAGCATAATGCTCATATTTACCACTAAGATACTCTTAGAAATGAATATATTTAAATCCAAGCTCTTGAATAGCATTAGACTGCAAGTTCAAAAGTTCCAGGGAAAGAATTAAAAAAATAAAACAGACTCCAAATGTTAATCCATAAATATGAAACTTTCTTATGACCTTTACCCCTTCAAGGTCTGGAGTTACTAATGGGGTTAGGATTTCAACTCTTAATGGGGTCTCAGTGCATTAGTGTTTTGTATGCATGGAATTCAGCATTCGGTTTAATAAGTGGTTGACATTGGTGATGTCCCTTAATTTGCTTAAATCTAATTGGCTCTTTTATCAGTCAAACCTGTATGGATTGGCAATTGATCAGAAAGGGTCAGCCATGACTCCGCATGTAGTTAAACGATGGAAGCACTAGTTAAAGTCACAGGTGCATGATAATAAGCCAAGGAAGCACAAATGAGCTTAGAGGAGGAAGCCAAAGAAGCTTAGAAGTTTTGCAGGATCTTCAAGTTCAGAACAAAGGCATTGTAGAGTATATAAATTTTAAATACACTGCATTTTGCCTCCAGACTTAAACCTTTTTTTTTCCAGATGAACTGAAATCTTGTCTGAAACTGTCTCTGTTACATCAAAGAACTACTCAGAAAGCTAAAAGAGACAGAAGAAGCATAAAAGGGCATAGTTTAAAATGATTAGTGACAAATTCCATACTGACGAGCTAGAAACAGATTTTTTATGAAAGTTTTATATTTTTCCAAAAGAAATATTTTTATTCTATTTATCTTTTTCTGAACTGCTTTATTGTAACAGTGAAAGGAACTCGGAGCCTCCTTAGTTTGTGAACTTAATCCAGTTTTCTATGACAGGAAACAATTTGTCATTTATACCTTAAAATTGGTGAGAATTATTATAATCTACAAACTTCATAAAAATACTAGGCTTGAGGAATGTATTCCTTTTCCAACGACGTGATATTAGAAAAGCAAACACTCAAAAAAGCAAAATGGTTGTGAGTGGTTTCTTAGGGTTTATTTTAGTTTCTCTCTCCTTGTCTTGACCTCCCCCCCAACCTAAAACATCCATGAAAGAAAAGGAGTGATATCCATTTGGAATTAACACTTAGACACATTGTAAAAGCATAGACTTTGGAATCCTACAAACTTGGATTTGATTCCCCTTCTTTCACTCACTGGCTGAGGGACTGCGAGCGAATCCACAGACCTCTCTTAGCTTCATTTTGTTCCTCTGTTAAACAGGCCTGATGATAATTACCCCCTGATAGAGGATTAAACAACAGTTTATGTAGCACGCTCGGCACAGTGCCTGTCTTGATTAATATTTGGTGCTTGCTATTGTCTTTGTTCCTACTAAGACTCTTTTCTGGCCTCTTGCAATATTGTGATCTAAAGTAAGAAATATATAAGTGGGCTTGGTACCTGTTTCTGGCACAGAGCTCCTAAATCCCTTGGAATTTCCTAAACACAGAGAGCCATAAAAGTCTCTTTTGTTATGTTGATGAGATGCCTTCTGGAAAGCGCCCAAGGACAGAGGCTTGTTGCCAGGGGAGCCGACCATGTGGTTAGAAGATTGGAACTTTCAATCCCACCCTCTCCTGACCTCTTGGGAGGGGAGTGGGACTTGAGATTGAGTTCAGTCCCAAATGGCCAATGAGTTAATAATCATGCCGCTGTAATGAAGCCTCCGTAAAAACCCAAAAGGATGGAGTTCGAGAGCTTCCAGATTGGTGAATACGTGGATATTTGGGAGAGTGGGGAGTTCAACAGGGCATGGAAGCTCCGCGCCGCTCCCCACATTCTTTGCCCTGCGTATCTCTTCCATCCAGCTATTCCTGAGTTGTATACTTTGTATTAAATCAGAAATCTAGTGAGTAAAAGGATCTCCTGAGTTCTGTGAGCCACTCTAGCAAATTAGCAGAACCCAAAAAGGGGATTGTGGGAACCTGATTTATAGCCAAAGTATAGGTAACAACCTTGACTTGCCATCCTGAGTTGGAGGGGGATCACTGGAACCTTCCATTTGGTCAGAAGCACAGGTCACAGTCTAGGCTGTGAATGGCATTAGAGGTGGCAGGGAGGGGTACTGGAAACGAGCAGTCTTGCAGGACTGAGCCCTTACCCTGTGGACTCTGATGCTATCTTCCGGTTGATAGTGTCAGAATTGAGCTGAATTGTAGGACACTCAGCTAGTGTCCAGAGCTTGGCTTAGTGACATGAGGGAACCCCGCCCCCGCCGCCAAACACTTTGGAATTGAGTGTGCAGAACCCTTTTACCTCCAAAGGCTGGAAAATGCCCTGGAGAGAGGGCAAGTGAAAATCACAGTTTTTGACACATGCTGGGGAGACCAGGATAATTTTGTCTGGCTACATCTCTATCCCTTCCTACTTTAAGCCCTCAGAGTGATATAGGTGACATAAATATGGCCAGCCCAATAGCCCTGCTCAGGGGTGGTTGTGATGTGTATTGGATGATGAAGCAAGAAGGATGAGAAGTGATTTTCCATTTGAAATAGCTTAAATATCTACCTCTGTGACTTCCGGATCATAATTTTCAAGTGATTTTTACATCAAACTCTCTTTGCTTATCTTGGGATTTCAACGGGCAGAAAAGCAGCACATTTTTTCTTGATAGATTCATACTGAGCCACTTATTAAATACAATTTTTCGGATTATTTTTTCATTTCCATTATATGTATATATTTTTTCATAAATAAACACTTTTATAACTTGTTAATGCTAAGCCAAGAGAGAAGAACTTTTTTGGTAATGTTTTTTCACCTTTTCCAAATTTCCCTCACATACATCTTTTTTAAAAAGTTAAATCTTAGAATTTATTTCATTTTCAAAAATGAAAAAAATAAGTTTATTTCATTTTTCACCAAATAGGAAAGCATAGTAATTGTTCAGTAAATGCACTTTTGAACAACTAAGTGAAATATTTGCTTTTTAAAATGTAACATATAATTTTTGCCCAATAATATTGCTAAAAGAGTAATGTCACCCACTGATTTTTCAGAGATCGAACTGCTGGATTAATTTTCTTTTAGATTTTAAAAGACTGGAATTCTCTTTCAGTTATGTATTACTGTGTACTCAAACCATCTCAAAAACTTAGCAATTTAATACAGCCACTCTATTATTTCTCGTGATTGTAGGTAGTTGTCATTTGGGGAAAATACAACAAGTCTACTGGTGACCACAAAACTTAGCCTTTGGACTAAAACAGATGACTATCCTTCTTGGTATGTTACAGAGTAAATGGAAACTTTTTTATTAATCCAGCAAGTCAGTTAAGAGTACGTAGGTCAAGAGAGTACCAACTCTGCACCAGAGGGAAAAGAAATGCTTTAAAGGAAGCAGAATGATGACTGCCCTGGGAGCAGCCTACACTCTTAGGAGGGGTGGGACAGTGCTATCAAATCTCTTAGGTTAAATGTTACAATAGCTTTGCCTTTAAACAAAAGAAAAGAAAGGAAAAATAAATCATTGGCTATAGTCCTTCAATTGATTAGGAACTGAGTCTCAGACTTGTGGTATGACTTGCACAGTGAACTTATTTTTCTCCTTCAGTTTCTAAAGGAAAGAACTGAATTTTCTTTCCTTTTTTCTTATCTCACCTAAAAACCCTAAGACCTCAGAGGAGTGGACGGTAGGTAGCGCTATGGACCAACCATAGGGAAAATGATGTCATTTTTATGACAGGATGCCCAAGAGAATTAGGATCAATTAGAAGCTCAAAAAGCAGGGGTAGGCCAAAAAATAAATAAGTAAACAAGAGTTGCAAATTCAAGCTTCATTTTATCTTACACTTTCTCCGTAGCTGTAGCAATGAGAAGTATAAAATATTGCCATGCCTTTTCAAATCTGTTCAGTACAACGTCATGATGCTATTTTTTGTTTTTTTAATGAAATTAATAATCCCCCAAAATGTAAAAGTTTGCTTGCAGTGTGCAACTATAGATACCATCAGCACATGTTTTCCATTTTTCATCTGCTCTGAATCTACTCTGAATTATTTGCAAGACGTAAGTTGAAACTGCAAGGTGCAAGTGGCCAGGAGATACTTAAAAATAGAAAGAATGCAAAGGGCTCTAAATTAAAAAAAATAAGCTGTAGGTTAGAAATTGAAATAAACAAAAGGCCCAGATGGTATCTTACCTTATACAGAGGGCAGAAGGAAAGATGAGTTTAGCTGCCTTTTATGATGTAAAAGCCACAGTGAAGATATAGGATTGTGGGGAATAGCATTCGTTACAAGAACATTCTACAGCATAAACACACGGTTTGTCTTTACCTTCAACATATTAAAAGCTACACGATTTATATTACAACCAGTTCATATGAATCTTTAGAATAGCTGTACAGAATGTTCTGCCTCTGTGTGTGTCTTCCAAATGTGCTGCTCTTTTTCCCCTGGAAAAATCAACCCATTCAAAGTGATGAGATAGGCAAATTCAATGAATAAAAAGTCTCTAAATTCTTAGTAAAAGAAATAGTGTGCTTTTGGAAACACATACCAGGGCCATTTAGTTGAACCTGTGCTTTCTCCCAAGTATAAGGATAAAACCAAATTTATAGCTGCCCCTATTTATAACTGTCTTAAACAAGCTCTCATCCCTTTCTGAAAAACCTTACCTTTACCTTCTTAGAACTGATAGTTTATTTACCCTGCTCTGTGTCTCCGTGTGTATGTTTGTAAAATTACATAAACCAAAGAGAAGGATACATTTCTATTTTACAACTTGTGGAATTTTCCTCATTTTCCATATTCACCATCTTGGCAATGAACGTCCTGCTTATAAAAACACTGTAGAAAGAAACTAACTTCTGAGCCAGGAAGAAGACGAGGGAACTTTGAAGTGTGCTTACTGTGGACTCAACAAGCCTCCAGCAAAGGGCTGCCAGCCTCCCACATTTGCATACTCTCATGTAGTTTGTATAGTAACACACAGGCCCCCACACACAATTAAGTGCCATCTTTAGAGTACCCTGGGGCAAGAGAGAGACAAAAAAAAAAAAAAAAAAAAAACCTCACACTTCTACTTTACCAGGGGAGAGGGGTGGGAAATATTATCCCTTTAAGTTCCATTGATATTGAAAAATAATATTTTTAAAAAGAATAAGTACAATTCCCCTTTCGGTTTTTTTTTTTTCATCTTGGAATAAAGGCTTATCTATAACTTTAAGGTTAAAAAAAATCATGTCAGTCTGACTGGCTCTGCAGTTTGAAAGCAACTTGAAGTTTTATTTGAATTCTTATAGTGCCCTGAAGAAAGTTTTGCTTTTTAAAAAAAATAATAATCTCTTATTCTTTTCTTTTTCCTTTGTTATCATAGATGGACTCTATGCCTGTCTTGCATAAAATTCTATGAGCATTTACCTGGCTGCATAAATATTTTTACAAAAGTGAGACAACTTCTTTATATATCTTAGGTACTTAAAGACCATATTTCCAATCTCTTTTCCTTAAGAACTTCAAGAAGATTCTTACTGTATCTCTACAAAGAGATATAGATCAGCCAGAGTCTAAAGGTTCTGTACAGACTTAACAAAGTATACATTGTGACGGCAGTGGGCAAACAGCCACTATGATATTCATGATTATGAACTAACTGAGCTAAAGGAAAATAGAAATGTGAGGGTGTCTAGTGCACACTTTCTGACAGCACTCCTCTTTACATTTTGATCATCTTGGAACTTACACCCTCTTCCATTTTTATTTAAATGTTTCCTATGTATGTATCATGCTTATCTACTGGAGTATAATTCCATGGCAAGGACAGAATGAATGGATGGGTGGTGATGGATAGGGGCTCAGAGGTGATCGTCTCTCTCTCCTCTCTCACTTGCTCTTCCCTCCCTCCCTCCCTCTCTCTCTCCCTCTTTTTTCTTTTTTCTTTTCCTTTCTTTTCTTTTCTTTCTTTCTTCCTTCCTCCCTCCCTCCTTCCCTCCCTTCCTTCCTTCCTTTTCTTTCTTTCTTTCTTTCTTTCTTTCTTTCTTTCTTTCTTTCTTTCTTTCTTTCTTTCTTTCTCTTTCTTTCTTCCTCCCTCCCTTCCTTCCTTCCTTCCTTCCTTCCTTCCTCCCTCCCTCCCTTCCTTCCTTCCTTCCTTCCTTTCTTTCTTTCTTTCCAGATCCCTCTCACCATTTACATTTCCTCTGGGCACATTCCACTAAATTAGTAGTGCTGTAACCATGACCTTGTGTTATTTTTGCATCCAATATGCCATCACCCTTTCCATCCTCTTTTGCTTAAAGTGCTCCAATTTCCCTCTGGGCACCCTGGACCCTCCCATGCTAAGAACATCATAAGCCCCTGGCCACAGTAATTGTTTTCAGGGATTACAGATGTTCCAGTCAGAGTCAATGAGATGCAGTCTAGCCAACAGAGGCATATGTCATGCCCTGGATTTTAACCTGGGATTCAGTTGAATCTGCCACCAGTCGTGTTGCCCCTCAAAAGGTGTGAAAAAGTAGCCAACATGGAAGAAAGCAGAGCAGATCTGAGGGAAGGAGGTAGACGCGATTCTCGTGATATCATTTGATCCCATGAATGTGATTCTGCCGAAAATCAACTTTTCCCCTGGATTATTCCATCACAGGGGCCAACCCCTTTCATTATTTAAGCCTGTGTGTGTTAGGTTTTCTGCCACTTGAAAACAAAAGAGTTTAAATCACAAGATGTTTGAGAGAAAGGAAAAAAATAGTGAGCTTTAGAGAAGTTTCATAACTTCTTGAAAATCATACCAAACAGTGGCAGCTCAACGTATGTGTTTGCTTTTGTTTGAGCTCTCAAATGTGTAAACCTCAGGAAGCAAACCCGATGTGAAATGAAATGACGACCTTGATGATGAAATTGCGGACCCCATTCCAAAGGTGCTCCTCTGAACCTCTTCATCTGGCAATCTTCTGAGACCCTTCTCCGCTGCTTTCAGCTCTAGCAATGATTCTTGCACTAATTAGCTCTTTGGGCTGAGTTAAATAACTTTACTTGACTATGATGCAGGCTTCTCATCTCTAAAATGACAGACTTGACCTAGATCAGTGGTTCCTGCAGTGTGATCCCAGACTAGGAATATCAGTGTTTCCTGAGAACATGTTTGAAGTGCAGATCTGGAGCCCAATCTTCAACCTACTGACTCAGAAATTCTGAGGCTGGGGCCAAACAATCTATATTTTAGTAGATGACCCCCACGTTGTGTTGTTGGAGTCCATGCCCAAGTTTGAAAACCACTGAACTAGATCATTTTTAAAATACCTTCAAATAAAAAATATGACATGATCCTATCTATGGCTCTATGCCACACTTATCACTGGGACACAGAATTACTGAGGGAAAATAGGTGGAACGGGCCCCTACGCTCAATGTGTCTTTGACTCTAGAAGCTCCATTCTCAAGACCTGAGGCCTTTCCAGTGGATGGGAGCTGACATATTGCTCCCAGTCTCCCTGAGTGGGGCAGAAAGAGATACCATGGATGACCAGTTTCAGAGGCTGAGTCCTACCTGTGGCACAAAAAGCAACAGGTGTGGAGTTTTGTGCCCTAAGGGGCACTAACCGGCCCTACCGTGAAGACTCTGTCAGCTGAATTTCCTCAGCTCTTGAATCCCTACACAGAACATCTGCTAGAAGGAACCCCATGTAACTAAAGCCTGAGTCTGCTTCCTCTGGGGAATTTTCCTTAATGAGCATCTTGTGGCTTCCCCTCCTCTGTGGGATTTTTAAATGTGTTTCCTCAAGTCAGTGACGTCTTTATCCTGGATTCCAGAGTTTGCTGGCTATCAGACCTCGTAGTTAAGATTCTTCCTTCTAGGAGTTCACAAGTACAACTCCACAAAGTTGGCTGAATTTGTTTTCCGGGTGCCTAGACAACAATTAAGATGATGTGATATTTTATTCGATAAAAATAATTTTCTTTGATATAATGACTTCTCAGATAGTACTTTCTAGACGCAGGCGTTGTTTTACACATATTAACTCATTTATTTCTTGAAAATTTTATGAGGACAGGGATACTATTATCCCTACTTACACATGGGGAAGCTGAGGAAAAGAGATTGGCTTGCAACTAGTTCATTACGGTCAGGCAACTAGTAAATGGCAGAGACCATATTCAAACCTAGAGACTGGCTACAGAAACCTGGTTCTGAGCCACTGCACTGTTACCTCTTTGAAACACCTTCCACTGACCATTTCTATGCGGCTTGACTCTACAGTGGTACCAAATATAATTTCAACAGAATTGTTTGGTTGAAGTATCAGGTGTTCAGAACGTGTTGCCAGTGAACTAGAGAGCTGTTCTCACTTGGCTTCATGACCCAAAAACGCTTAAAGTTTACAATCTAATGAGAAGAAGAAAAGTCAGTTAAAACAGACTTTTTACAGCCTTACAAAGGAGCACTAAGCAGAAGCAAAGTTATGGAGTTGACCAGTTGGAACATCCTTTCCCAGTGTGTGGATACAGATACTTACTTGCCCACCAAGTATTTCGACCAACTTCTTTCATATTCCCCCATGACTTTATGTCTAAGATAAACTCTAGTTAGAAGAAGAGAATATTAAAATAACCTCATATTTATCTATTTAGGAGAAAAGATGCATTTAACTTTTCTGAAAGTTTTTCTTTTTCTCAATTTTTAGCTCTCAAGTGACATGAGTGGAAATGTACACTTCTTTCTTTGGCTCGTAATAGAAAGTTTAAGCTTTCAGATTTGAATTGCTGGTGCATAGGCTTTTGTGTAGGTGTACAATAGACAATCTCATTAGAACTTGTGAAAATCCATTTACCCCAAACACTAGTGTGTAAGAATGGTGTCGTTATTGCTAATTACTAAATTGTCCTCTCTTTGGGCCTATATTAAAATTGAATTTCCTGTGTTAATGCTCTCTATATATCAAGGGAAAGGAATAGATGTGATCTTCTGATTGTATATAATTTAAACTCTTATAAAGAGAGTCTGAATTTATCTAATGATGTTAATTTTGAAAAAATTTTTTAAATTCATAGAAAGAGCAAGAGAGCTCATATTTGTAAAAAGGAATGACTGACTGAATGGATCTTTTTCTCCTTGGGCTAAAACAATGTTTCAAGAACAGATTAAAAAGCACATCAGTCAGATGAGGACACTTAATTCCACGTGGAATATTGGCGAACCCAGGAGTATAAACAGTATGAGCATGTAGGGGAATCGTTCCCTGGCGTGGTCTCAGGAAGGGCCTTCTGTGTCTTCTGGGCCCTCAGGAAGGAGGACCACCTTCCTCATGAAAGCCTGAGGTTGAGGGTATATCCACAAAAGAAGGCTTGAATCTCGTTCACATGTTTGACTCTCTAAATCAAGGAAGCGTGTGTCTTAAACTGTGTATTTGTTAAGCACATTGACTGCAGCATCTGTCAGACTATCTGACTTTGAACTTCACCACCACCCACCATCCCCAGCATGTTCATTTATTGATCACGTGACCCCGGGAAAGTTATCTCTTCTCTAGGCCTCAATTTGTTCATCTGAAAAGTGATTTTGTCATCACATAACCATCCTCAGTGGGTTTTGGTTAAGGGGGAAAGGATGTGTGTGCCCTGGGAATATCAGCTGGCATAGAAGTAAGTGCCTGACTATTTTTTTAAAGAATAGAAAGCGTGACACATAATAAGCACAAAATATACATAAACTATCACTAGTTAGGTTGAAAATTAAACCAAGCTCCAAACATCGAAATGTTTATTTTCCTTGGTGATTCCAACCATCGCCTCTGAAAGCCACATGGAAGGAAACAGCAGACGGGTTGTGGTATATTAAATTATAAGTGAGGACTAATTTGAGAATCAAAGATGCTCTCTGGGAGATATCACGCCACTGATAGGAAAGGCATTAGCTGTCTCCCTCTGTCTCATGTATTTGCACTCTCTGTCTTGGAAATCTCCTTCCCCACAGTTTCAGGATCTTGATGTTTAATTTAACACAAAGGTCTCAGAGACGCACAGCGGGGGGTTGTTCCTGGTATTTCTGGCATTGAGGAAATTGAAATGTACATGTTTTTTCTCATGTATCAAAGACAGGCAAGAATCTAAACTGACATTTTATATCAAATGAATTATGAACTGTGTACTTTGTACCTAAGGGAACAACAACTAAATTAGAGTTTAAGCTAAAAAAAAAGAGAGAGAGACAAAAATAGGTTTCTAATAAAACATACAGTTATTTCTGCTATTCTGTCTGTTGGTGACATGGCCAAACAGTCCTTACTGCAGAATCAGTGAATTGATGCTGGCTAGGCTAAAATCTCTAAATTTAAAATACATTTGTATTTAATGTATTTAAATACAAATGTATTTAAATCTTTAAAATTTAAATACATGTGTCCAGTGAAACATTCTTGATAATCTGAAGTTAACATTCTTGATAATCTGAAGTTAACTTTTCTCTTTTTGTCAATCCTTCCTTGCTTAGAAGAAAAATTAAAAAGTAACATTTGCCAATTCTTAGTTCCTGAGAAAATATGAGATTAGAAGTTGCTTGAAGGGAAAAAAAATTGGATACAGGATAAAAATGATACACACAAAAGTACCATATTCTTTATCTCCTCTGTTTATCTGTAATTCCTACACACATATACACACTCACACACAAGCAAATTACCCTCATGATTAAGAGGATGGATTCTAAAATCAGCCAGATTGGGTTCAAATTAAGAAATTAAGTTATACAATCATATATGCTTTGCCTCATTTTTTTCTTGCCATAAAGCGGGAGAAATGGTATTAAGTACCTCATAAGTTTGACACTGAGGGAATTATGTATGATAAGTGCATGCAAAGAATATAATACAATGCTGGTCACATAGTAATTGTATATTACTTTGCAAAGGTATATCCTCCAACCATATGTGACCAGAATGGGTGGCAACAAACTAGCACCCCCTTTTTAATGGCTACTGATTCCTGAAGTAAAGGAAACATTTGAGTTAAACTTTTAAGGTGAAGGAGGATCCTGTCATGTTTATGCAATATACCCAATAACCATTTTTGAAATTACTAATTGAAGATTCTTGGGAATTGGGGATGATCTATGCTTTCTTCTTCTAGGCAAAGCTGTGTTTTGATTACCATGCTAGTCTTCAATTGGTATTGTAATTGTGCTACATATACATTAAAGAAGTGTTATTAATATTAATACATGTATTTTCTACTTCTGAATTCCCCAGGTATATAAACCTAAAACTGACAAAATTCCTTGGTATTAATTCCGTATACTTTCTGATACCAGCGCTATACAATTTAGCACTTGTGTGGCTAAATTACTAGAAACAAATAACTCACTAATAGCCTGATTATGGACTTTAATCACATAAACTAAGTTACACATAGTTATTGATCATGATTGTGGTCAAATGAGCATCGTTTTATATTCTCAGATTCTGATTCTAACTCTACTATTTATGATCTGAAATCAGTTCTTAGAAGTCTCAGCATTTTTTATCCTGCTGATGACTATTGTTTTAGTCTTCCTAATAGAGAATGTGAAATGAATGGCCCAATGAATGGCCCATTGAGGTAAGGGAGGCCCAATATATAATCTGAGTGTTTTAAGGCTAAATCTAGTTATTATTTGAGTAATTAATTAATCAACTGGAATATTAGGTCCAATCCCATTGTTAAAATGACCTTTATAACCAATCCTCTACACAAAGGGCCCAAGTAATCAGATTTTCAGGGAAAAATAATTTAATCTGTGCTGCCTGGAAACTAATTTGGATGAGTATGATGGTGTTCAAAATCATAGGAAGACTAAGAAATACTCTTAGGAATACTAAGAGGAACTCAAATGTCAAAAGCAAAGGCTTAAATAGAGTGTCTAAATCTAAGAAGTCTCTCCAAGGAAAAAGAATAAAATCTGGTTGGTGGCTTGAGATGGAACCAAAAAAAAAAAAACTTTTGGACATTATGACCACCACTGTTAGGGCCTCTAATTAGTCTGACAAAGAGACAGTTCCACTCCCAGTTGAACAAATAATGTATCTAATGAAATTCAAAGTCCGTATTTTTCTCTGAGCACAGTGAGCTGCAGCTTTGGGGTATTTCAAAATTAACAGAAGATGACTTCGGTCTGTCTGAGGTTTCCTGGTTAACAAATTCACTGAAACTGTCTTGCAGAGTAATCTTAAGCAATTCCTTAACCTTAAACCACAAAGAAAAATGAAGGTAGAGGTATATTGCCTTAGTTCTATGGATGCTAATATGAAGTGGAATCTTTCATTTCTCAAAATGGTCAATAGCAATTAGTATTCAGTGGTGTCTTTTTATTCTGGTGCCCTTGACTCACCCTTGCTGTCCCTTTCTATATTACTCTTATTATAAACTGTAACTGAGAATATTCCTGCTTCTTTTCCATTCTAAATAAAGCATTCTTAGTGAACATGGGGATAATGTTTCATTTCATGAAGAACAGTTACTGGAGCCACGTGAGATCTGCCAATTGGGTTTTGTGTAACTTTTGACAAATATTTGCACCAATTTTGATTGAGGTAGTCTCACACCAGTAAAATGTTGGTGAGGTTTTGGGTTTCCCTCAGAAATGTAGACCCAAAAGAGTCAGCGAAAGACCAAAGATAAAAGTACCATCTTCAGGCTTTATTCAACGACATACTCCATAATGTTTTGTCACTGGGCTAAGAGGTAAATGATGGGTTTTTTACAAAATTTTTATTTTACGCACATGCTTTCTAGTCAGGGCTTTTGTCCTAAATACTTCTCTATGACCCTGGTGACAACCTTGAGAAAATGTCATCATTTCTTTAACTTGGATCCATAAAACCTGTAGCCCTTGCTAAGCATCTTGTTTTTCTATTTTTCTCTGGAGACCTTTCTGGGAGATCTGAGAGCCAAAAGTACTTTGAAAAGAGAGGGAAAAAAATCCTTGAGAAACTGAGATAGACTAAGGAAGACACAGGCAATTTTTCCAAATCTCTATCCTCAAATAAGCCTCCTCAAGATTTAAATGACATAATCATTTAAAAAAAATAAGCTTCAAAAATGTCTTCATTCCAAATCTCCTAGCTATAAGATTTCTCCACTCCTCAAAGCAATACCCACACTCAGAATTGGTTCTTTGGACTCCTGAGGACAGATGGGGAAGAATCAGGGAAAGGAGGCAAAACCCTTTTGTGCTTGTGAGTAGGGGCAAGATTCTGGCTTACTGAGTCACTTTAAAAGGTGTTGCTTAAAATAACAGTTAGGAGTTTGGGTTTTGGAGACAAGTTGCTAGATTCAAACAGCAGTTCAACCACTTATTAACTATATGCACTTGTGCAAGTCACTTATCTGCTATGGTCTGAATGTTTGTGTCATCCTCAAGTTCATAAGTTGAAACCTTATACCCCAATGTGATGTTAGGAGGTGGGACCTTGGGAAGTCATGAGGGTGGGGTCCTCATGAATGGGATTGGTACCCTTATAAAAGAGGCCCCCAAAAGCGCCCTTGCCCCCTTCCACCATGTGAAGACACAGCAAGAAGTTACCATCCGTGAAACAGGAAGTGGGTTCTCAGGAGACTGCATGGTAAACAAGAAAAAAGATGGAGTTTTAAATCAAAGTACCCATGACTGAGTCCCAGCCTGGCACTTAGAGCAATCACAAGGACGTGTAAAAGTAATGCAATACTCACACCTTCTAATTCATGGTCCAATTATAAAGTCAAATGAATGCAGTGCGTACCAAACACTCCTCCCCAGTAGACCCATCTCAGAAAACGATCTCATCGTAGTTAGTCACTCTGACCTGAAAGTTAGGATCCAGGCTTCTTTCTCCCTCTGCATCCCCACCTCTGTTCCATCACCAAATCCTCTGTACATTTTTCCTCCCAGTTTCTGCCTCGCTAGCTGTGCTCAAGGCACACCGCCTTCAAGGCTCAGGCCAAGCGTGCCCCTGTCTTGGGCCAGCCTGAGATGTGCGTCCCCCTGTGATTCATAAGTCTCAGCTCAAATATGATCTCCCCCCTACCCCACCTAAAGTATCAGCTTTGCCCTCACCTCCTCCCTCATCACTCCCAATCCCTTACATTAGAACTACTTCTTATTTGCTAAAATGTTCTCACCACACACACACACAAAAGGTAACTGTGGGGTGATGGATGTGTTAATTAACTTGTTTGTGTTAATCACTTCACAGTGTCTACATCTGTCAATTCATCCCACCGTATACTTTAAATATACAGTTTTATTTGTCAATTATACCTCGATAAAGCTGGGGGAAAAAAAAGAACTCATAAAAAGTGGGGGGAGAAAATAAATGATACTATTTCTTTTCCACTGTCTCTCTCTCCTTAATAAAACTGTTTCAATTTGTTCATCACTATATTCCCAGAGCATAGGACAGTGTCTGGCATAGAAGTAGTTGCCTTTTTTTTTAAAATTTCACCTTTATTTGTTTATTTATTTAAAACCTTACTTTTTTTTTTAACAACTTTATTGGAGTATAATTGCTTCACAATGGTGTATTAGTTTCTGCTTTATAACAAAGTGAATCAGTTATACATATACATTCGTTCCCATATCCCTTCCTTCTTGCGTCTCCCTCCCTCCCACCCTCCCTATCCCACCTCTCCAGTGGGTCACAAAGCATGGAGCTGATCTCCCTGTGCTATGCGGCTGCTTCCCACTAGCTACCTTACCGTTCGGTAGTGTATATATGTCCATGCCTCTCTCTCGCTTTGTCACAGCTTACCCTTCCCCCTCCCCATATCCTCAAGTCCATTCTCAAGTAGGTCTGTGTCTTTATTCCTGTTTTACCCCTAGGTTCTTCATGACATTTTTTTTCTTAAATTCCATATATATGTGTTAGCATACGGTATTTGTCTTCCTCTTTCTGACTGACTTCACTCTGTATGACAGACTCTAGGTCCATCCACCTCATTACAAATAGCTCAATTTCATTTCTTTTTATGGCTGAGTAATATTCCATTGTATATATGTGCCACATCTTCTTTATCCATTCATCTGATGATGGACAGTTAGGTTGTTTCCATCTCCGGGCTATTGTGAATAGAGCTGCAGTGAACATTTTGGTACATGACCCTTTTTGAATTATGGTTTTCTCAGGGTATATGCCCAGTAGTGGGATTGCTGGGTCATATGGTAGTTCTATTTGTAGTTTTTTAAGGAACCTCCATACTGTTCTCCATAGTGGCTGTACCAATTCACATTCCCACCAGCAGTGCAAGAGTGTTCCCTTTTCTCCACACCCTCTCCAGCATTTATTGTTTCTAGATTTTTTGATGATGGCCATTCTGACTGGTATGAGATGATATCTCATTGTAGTTTTGATTTGCATTTCTCGCATGATTAATGATGTTGAGCATTCTTTCATGTGTTTGTTGGCAATCTGTATATCTGCTTTGGAGAAATGTCTATTTAGGTCTTCTGCCCATTTTTGGATTGGGTTGTTTGTTTTTTTGTTATTGAGCTGCATGAGCTGCTTATAAATTTTGGAGATTAATCCTTTGTCAGTTGCTTCATTTCCAAATATTTTCTCCCATTCTAAGGGTTGTCTTTTGGTCTTGTTTATGGTTTCCTTTACTGTGCAAAAGCTTTGAAGTTTCATTAGGTCCCATTTGTTTATTTTTGTTTTTATTTCCATTTCTCTAGGAGGTGGGTCAAAAAGGATCCTGCTGTGATTTATGTCATAGAGTGTTCTGCCTATGTTTTCCTCTAAGAGTGATAGTTTCTGGCCTTACATTTAGGTCTTTAATCCATTTTGAGCTTATTTTTGTGTATGGTGTTAGGGAGTGATCTAATCTCATACTTTTACATGTCCCTGTCCAGTTTTCCCAGCACCACTTATTGAAGAGGCTGTCCTTTCTCCACTGTACATTCCTGCCTCCTTTATCAAAGATAAGGTGGCCATATGTGTGTGGGTTTATCTCTGGTCTTTCTATCCTGTTCCATTGATCTATCTTTCTGTTTTTGTGCCAGTACCATACTGTCTTGATTACTGTAGCTTTGTAGTATAGTCTGAAGTCAGGGAGCCTGATTCCTCCAGCTCCTTTTTTCGTTCTCAAGATTGCTTTAGCTATTCGGGGTCTTTTGTGTTTCCATACAAATTTTGAAATATTTTGTTCTAGTTCTGTGAAAAATGACAGTGGTAGTTTGATAGGGATTGCATTGAATCTGTAGATTGCTTTGGGTAGTAGAGTCATTTTCACAATTTTGATTCTTCCAATCCAGGAGCATGGTATATCTCTCCATCTATTTGTATCATCTTTAATTTCTTTCATCAGTGTCTTATAATTTTCTGCATACAGGTCTTTTGTCTCCTTAGGTAGGTTTATTCCTAGATATTTTATTCTTTTTGTTGCAGTGGTAAATGGGAGTGTTTTCTTGATTTCACTTTCAGATTTTTCATCATTAGTGTACAGGAATGCCAGAGATTTCTGTGCATTAATTTTGTATCCTGCTACTTTACCAAATTCATTGATTAGTTCTAGTAGTTTTCTGGTAGCACCTTTAGGATTCTCTATGTATAGTATCATGTCATCTGCAAAGAGTGACAGCTTTACTTCTTCTTTTCCAATTTGGATTCCTTTTATTTCCTTTTCTTCTCTGATTGCTGTGGCTAAAACTTCCAAAACTATGTTGAATAATAGTGGTGAGAGTGGGCAACCTTGTCTTGTTCCTGATCTTAGTGGAAATGCTTTCAGTTTTTCACCATTGAGGACGATGTTGGCTGTGGGTTTGTCATATATGGCCTTTATTATGTTGAGGAAAGTTCCCTCTATGCCTACTTTCTGCAGGGTTTTTTTTTATCATAAATGGGTGTTGACTCTTGTCAGAAGCTTTCTCTGCATCTATTGAGATGATCATATGTTTTTTTTCCTTCAATTTGTTAATATGGTGTATCACGTTGATTGATTTGCGTATATTGAAGAATCCTTGCATTCCTGGAATAAACCCCACTTGATCATGGTGTATGATCCTTTTAACGTGCTGTTGGATTCTGTTTGCTCATATTTTGTTGAGGATTTTTGCGTCTATGTTCATCGGTGATATTGGCCCATTTTTACAGGACGTCTTTCATATACAAAGCACTGGCCTGGGCACTATGATATCTACTTAAATACTTTGCTTCTTTAGTAATATTCCTCCAAGATTCTATGTGTCCTTTGAAAAATCATTGATTTGGCATCTTTAGCTATCCAAAGACCATTTTGAATCAACCACATAGCCAATCTGAATGACAGTGATGAATTCCAATATTAAGCAGGCCAACATTCAGATGGTCTCTGAGGTTTCAGCCATGTCACTTGAAGGAGGGAAAGTCAGAGTATGCCTGTGTCCTGCCCTCGTCAGAATGCACAGGGAGGGTTTAGTTTAGGTATAAGGCTTGATGGTTTGAAAGGATATTATCAAAATGGAACACATCCAAATCAGGTAACAAGGCTAGATAGTGGTTGAGGAATCCTCTTATATGAAACTCGTTAGAGGGAGCAGAGATGTTTAACCGGAAATGGGGAAATTTATTGGAAAAGAGGACGACTGGTTAAAAATGCCTGAAGTTTTATCCCTAACGGTAGTGATGGCTTGTTCTCGGGGATCAGCGTGACTCAGACAAGGTCCCAAAGAGTTCAGTGTCATTAGCACGAACAACCACATGTACCCACTGCCCAAGATGGTCCCAATTCATGCCTGCTGCAGCTCAATTCACCCATGTTGGTTATTTATAGTTCCCTGTTTTGCTCTCAGAAGGTCTCGATATGGGCAAAAGATTATATTCAGCCTAAGTTTTATAGAAATAATATAGTTTTTAGCTCTCCCTCAGAAAGAACTAACCAACAAGAAGAACAATAATATAATGGGGTGACTTACAGAGCAGCTATTTTCCTATCACTGGTAATGAACAGACACCTGAGTGTCACTTGTTTAGGATGTTTTAGGCAAGAATCCTTTATCTGGTGGGAAGTTAGACTTGGTAGTGTTTAAGCTATCTGCCCTCCAAATTTAAAATGCTTTGACCATTCTGTGGTCAAAGATCACTTCCATGACATGCCTCTAGATAACATTTAATTTTCAAAAATCTATTTGTCTTACTAATGTAAAGACCTCTCCATTTTGCATTTCGTTGAATTCCTGTGGGCTTTGAGTCATTCTTGAGAACTAGCAAATTCATACTAATAGTTCTGTGTGAAGTTCCTCATAGATAATGAGATGCTATGATAAAGAAATAAGACCAGAAAGTACTATGGAAGAATATGACTTGGACAGAAAATAAATCCAACCTTTACGAAAACGAATGTGTTTAATTGTGTAAATGGTTTTTTTTCATATTTATTTAATGTGCTTAATATTTATTCTCTCTTATAAATCACCTACTATAACATGCTGTTTTGTGGTATAAAATTAAGAGCACTGCCCTTGAACTTAACCAGTCCCAGTTTAAATCCTCACTCTGCCAGTATAACCAGTTTTGTGATTTGAGATAAAATAAGAGCCCTCTGAACCTCAAATGCTTTATCTAATACTACAGAGAGATAACACTACAATTTTGTCCTGTAATTCTGAGGATTGGAAATAATCATGTTAAAGAACCTGGCACACAGTATGTGTTCCAAAAGTTAACTCTTAGGAGAGTCTCTTTCGCTAACATTAAATCTGTTTTAACCTACTTGTCACTGTTCAATGCTGCTCTATTTGTACATCCTTGTGCTCAAGGTTGACTGTCCATTTGTTAGCACATCTGCATATCCCTCATAATTAATATCTTTTTTAATGACATATGGTTTAGTGACGGGAAATGGAGTCTTGCCTTCTGTTTTCAATTTGTTTATGACTCAGCGACTCAATAGATGTGTCTGAACTTTAATTTTCCATTCTGGAAACTAGAATTTAAAATCCTTGCTCATATGTAGCTATTTCAGAAAATGAGAGGAAAATGTGTAATCCGGGGATTTTTGACTATGTGCCAGGCTATTCAGCGATGCAGCCAGGATGCAGATAGATGAAAGGCCATGGTTTCTCTTATGTTAACAGGGAAACCTAGATGAGGATGCCAACCATCTCATCTCTGAAATGAGAGAGTAGTGTGAGCTGGGCCGAAGTCAGATTTTAAGTGAAACCAGTAGAAAGCATGACATCTGCTTGGAATGAGCACGAGCAGAGGTGATGGGAGTCTTGGGCACTGGAATTAGGCTGAGGACATGGTGACTCCACGTGAGCTACTTAACAATGCCCCATGACCGTGTCTGTTCCTCTGAAAGCCAAGGTCCAGTGTGTATCTGGTTGTGAATTTCTAACTTCTAAAACTCCTGAAGCACTTACACCTCTTTTATGCTCAGTACACATTCTGTGTTGTTTGACTCATGTCTTGTCTCTCTGTTAAATAAAAAGTTGGTGATTTAATCCCCCTTTCTATTTATTCTTCCCTTTCCCTACCCCCAGCAAAGAACCTTGTGCAGAGTGGCATTCAATATCCTTTATTACAGGTGTGAATACAAAACACTATAGACTTCTTTGATACCTTAATGCAGCATTTTATTCCAGTATTTTGAAATGCACACTCATACACCCCCAAATCACACTGTAGTAGTAACAAGTTGGTGGGCTGTCCTGAGACATTGGTGTGTATGTGAAGCATATTTGAATGTGAATATGCAAAATATGTCAATTCATTTTTTCCCCACAAATTTCTTCTTCTGGTCACTATAGCTTTGGTAGTCACTGGCCACATGAAAAAAAAAAAGCCTCTGTTTTTGCTTTTTAGAGTTCTATAAGCCTGTATGGAGCAAATGTTTGGGGCATTTTGTTCGTTTGTTTAGGGAAGTCTACTAGTGTACATCATACAAAAGTTTAATGCAATCAGACATTCAATAGATTATGTCATCTAGACTAGTCCACTCTGTGATTTAATTTATTGCTTAATGTTCTATATGCATTTTGCCTTCTAAAAGAGGTTAAATTTGAAATTTTAGTAAAAACACCCTTCCTTTGAATTTATAGATTGAGGTAGCCCAGTTGCCTTTGTGGAATTAGTATTTACTGGATAAGATGTGTTGATTCACGAGGTTGTGGAGTGCTTGCCTCGTGAGGGTCATATTAAACTTGAGAGAAGCTTTTTGAGCAACATAGCATCTTGGAGACAGTATATCAAGCTGATAGATACATGGCTCTTGTGTTAAGAAACCAGGGGTGGAATTACGGCTGGTTCCCAGTTATTGCTTTGATGCTAAAGACCCTCAGAGGAATAGGTCTAGGATAAAAGGGGTTAACTGGAAGGGAAAAAACATTGCCAGAATTCAGTGTTACTGAAAGCATGTAGAATGAATAGTTATATGTCAGTAATTTAAGATGATCACTTTGTTTGGAAATATTTTGGGATTTTATATAATTGCAGTGTGACCAATTTAACGGAGCAAATTTTCTTGTTATCACTCAAAAGAGAATCCAAGATACTTTATCATTATTATTACAGAGCATCTTCTGGGCATTTTTTCTTTCCTGACAACACGGTAATGCAGTTTTTAACACTTGAAGGATTTTTGTGTAAATATTTAAAACTCTAATTTTTTTCATGCTGATGACTTATCAGAACTGATTCTTATTCCGAATTTGGATTGTCAGTGATATTATATTCCTTGACAGAAACGTTAGATAAAAAACAATCAAATGAGGGACATGGTTTTATATGTTATACATTATATGCAATTTGGACATTACTTTTTGCCCAGGCTCTTTTGATATGTGTGCATTTGTTATACATCAATGAAAGAATATATATCAAATAAGAAATCATCATGGTTATATGTATTGGTACTCACAGACAAAATATCAATTAAAAAGTCTTTGGTAGCGAATGTCCCTCAATCCAAAGATTTATAGTTAAGTGACTGGGTATCTGGCCCTGGACAGCCACATTATTGCCTTTCCTAGGTATGTCCTATTTCCACTACCAGAGAGAACTACTTCATACCATTTCTTCTCTGTTCAAGGAACCAGTTCACTCCCACACTTTGGCACAGAGGGGATGCCTTTGCTTTTATTTTGCTCACTGGGAAAACGGACGCCATCAGAAGAGACCTTTGCTGTTTTCCCATCACCAGATCTACCTAACTCTACATCTGCAGCCTGGGTCTGTATCACTTCTGCACAGTGGTGGGCTGTCCCTGCTCTATTCGACAGCTCACATGCACCAGCTCTCAATTCAGTTGGCATGTGCCTTGGCTCACCTCTCTCTCACAGACACACAAGGACTTTGCTTTGGCAATTAATTATTCTTCCTTCTCCTACATCATCATTTCCCCTAATCTCTTCTGGGTCATTCCAAGAAGGATGCAAATGCTGCAACCTCTCCCAGTGTTTAGAAAGCCTTCCTCTGATACCAGAAGCTTCTCTAAGTGTTTGCCCATTGTCTTCTCCCCTTTAGAACAAAATCCCTCAGGAGTCTTCTACGCTCACTCTACCCACTCATTGCCTTCCCTCTCATTGCCTTCCCTCTCATTCCCTTTTCAGTTTTCCCAAATCAAACTGCCACGCCCACCACTGAACTGCATCTGTTCTTGACAAGGTCACGTCCACTTGGCCAAAGACAAAGCTTAATTCTTAGTCTCTTCCTTCCTTAAACTCAGCACATTTGATGGAGTCGATCAGGCCTTCCTTTCGGCGATGCTTTCTTCACTTGGCTTCCAGAGTGCCCCTTCTCTTAGCTTCTCCCCTACCTCAGTGCTCACTCCCGTAAGTAAATCTCCTTTGTTGCAGAGACCTCCCCCTCCCCCAACCCCTCAAAATTTTGGAGGACCCCAGACCTCACTGCTCAGACCTCTTCTACATTCGCTCTATTTACACTCACCCTCTCGTTTATTTAATCACATCTCGGCCATGAAATACCTCATGGACATTGATCCACAGTTCCTATCCAGACTCACATCTGCAACTTTGTCCTTGGTGTAGCCACTGTAGTTGTGTAATAAACCTCTTAAATGTAATGTGGACAAAAGAGAACTCTTGATCCCCTCCCTATCCCATTTCTCCACTCAGGTGCCAGTCACCTGGGTGCTTGGGCTAAACACATTGGCATCACCTTTGACTCCTTTATTGTCTATCAGTGACACACGCCACAGTCAACTGAACCACAAACTAATGCCCCCATCTCCACTGCTGGCACTTGAATGTAAGCTGCTGTCATCTGCTAGCCTGGTTGACTGCAATAGGTAACTTCCCTGCTTCCAGCCTTCTCCCCATGCCTCCCTGACTTAGCTTTTTGTGTGTAAAGTAGTATTCTGACAACGCAAGCCCGATTCAAACTGAAAGGTTATAATTTAGAGAATGAGTAATTTATACATTGTAAAATTAAGATTATACATTTTTCTGAAAACTTATTTTGTTGTAAAACACTATATCCAGTTTCCCTACCACATGTGGATGTGAAAGACATAAAGTTAATAGCAAGTTGAAATAAATATGTATCTTAAAACCTGTGACCTACTACAACACATTTTTATTTTCCTTAACATTTTTATTTTCCCTAAAAATCATAACATTTAAAAATAATTTTCTTTAAGATATTTTAAACTTATTGCACGAACAAATATTCTATTAAATTGAGTTACTATGACCTAAAAATAATTTTTATTATGGAAAATTTTCATAAAAAGATTAACAATTTGTATTCACTGTCTCTAAACATTTAGTTACTCTAAAAAAAAGTCCTTGATCTTGCCTTTTTGAAGGCAACTTGAAGGCTATTTGAAATTAAGAAGTATATGAAGTTTTAATTTATTGCAAGTTCAGATATTTAATTGGTTAGCCACACTGTCATAATTCATGGTTTATGAATATTTGATCCAGTGTTTAAGGTAGAGGTTGTACCATTATAAAGAAATCTCGATGAAATTATTGCTTAAATGTTCAAAGAAATTATCAAATGCAGATTAATTTTTCATTAGCAGGTAACTATTCTTTTGGCATTTATTCTTACTGATGAGCATTTAATTTATTAATCTGTGCCTGCACCAAGAAAAACAATTTGTAGGTTCTTTAAATGTGACTCTATTTAAAAATTCTTTTGTTCATTTTACTCATTAATTTCACTAAAACTTAATACCTTGATCTATCTATCTATCTATCTATATATCTATCTATCTGTCTATCTATATACACATTACCATCCTGGGACAAAAATCTGTGACTTCACAAGGGTACACACACCAAAATTTACCAAGAAGTAAACTGTGCTCCTTGCACCATTTTAGCTAATTGCTACAAATTTAACTTCTTTAAAAACTCTACGGAGTCAGTATTATTGGACGTACACTTATAAATGAAATGACTTTACATCAGTGAGGTTAAAAACTTGCCAAAATGTAATCAGCTTTGAATTTTGTGAACTGAATTGGTGAGGATGAGATTTGAAACTTTAGCTATCTGACTCCTAAATCCAGTCTCCTTTGGAAAACTAACATTATCTAGCTCCCTAAAATGTTTAAATTTATATAAGAAGTGTAATTTTTTTCAACTTAGTAACCAAAATAAATAATTTTTTAATTGTAAATTAAAAAAAAGAGAGATTTGTATTTGTTTATTGCTTTTTTTCACAGGGAATCAGAGTAGACATTTTATTTTAGTTCAGTTGTTTCTGTCTCTTAGCTTATCTACCCTGATCAATAATTACCAAATCTGTATAATTATATGAATGTGATTGAGGAATAATTGTGATGAGTTGTAACAGGTGTTAAAACTATACTTCCAAAATTTAGAAAGAAAAGCTTTTGCTTGTTAAATAATTCCCTCTCTCTTCAACTTAGAAAGTCACTCTTACTTAGCCAGAGTGGCCTTTATTTGTTTAGTACCATGACATTTCCTTGATTAAGACCCTGCCGTGGCTCCCAACCCCGTTTAAAATGGAGTCCAAAGCCTTTACTTTGACTTTCAAGGTGTAGCCCTAAGAAGGCTCTAGAGGTATCTAGACTGAGCCTAGCTCTCCAGCTTTTCCTCTCTTCTTCTT
The DNA here is from genome assembly GCF_964165515.1 of Mesoplodon bidens. NCBI lineage: Eukaryota > Metazoa > Chordata > Mammalia > Artiodactyla > Ziphiidae > Mesoplodon > Mesoplodon bidens. The sequence goes on along the minus strand of NC_138177.1, from coordinate 14,628,111 downwards.
CCTCTCCTGAGTTAGTTTCAGTCACACTGGTTTCTTTCCACTGTTCCTTACACACAGCCAGTGCTTTCCCTTCCTCGCTGCCTTTGCCCTGCCTGCTCTTTGGCTAGATTGCTGTTCCTCCAAATGGCAGGTACACATTCAGGTAGACATTCTCATGACCACCTCCTTATGTTACTGAGGTCTCTGCTCTAATGTCACCTAATGACATGTTCTTCCTATGGCTCTCCTGTCTAATCTGAATTGATGTGTAATAACTAAAATCTGCACTCCTTTTCACTTTCTCTCCACTTACCCTGCTTTAATCTTCACCTGAGCACTTAGTGCCATCTGGTAGGGTCATTGGTATCTATTTGTTCATCACACGCTCTCTCCGATAACATAAGTTCCGTAGGGTCAGGGGTCATGTCAACTGAGGGTTGACTCAGTGTTGTTAACCCTCCACACAAAGAACACTACTTTGCACAGAGTAGAGGCTCAATAAATGTTTACTGAATAAATTACTGAAGTATCGATGAATTCAGAACCCTTACAACAGACTGATGAGATGTGGAATCTAATTCTTCCATTCTCATCAATGGCCATTCACTAGCCTCATGGTTCATAAGCCAGTTCTCCCAAATTGGAGGGTATATAAAAGTCACACACTACACCGTTATGTATAAATGGAAGTTGAAAATGAATCCTGACAGTTGTTTTCATTGTTTTGATTCCTTCTCCTCCTTCAGCAATGACCTCTAGTAATCCTTGGTCAATAAGAACTTGTATTACAATAATCAAAAATTGCATTATAAGGCTTCCCTGGTGGCGCAGTGGTTGAGAGTCTGCCTGCTAAGGCAGGGGACACGGGTTCGAGCCCTGGTCTGGGAAGATCCCACATGCCACGGAGCAACTAGGCCCGTGAGCCACAACTACTGAGCCTGCGCGTCTGGAGCCTGTGCTCCGCAACAAGAGAGGCCACGACAGTGAGAGGCCCGCGCACCGCAATGAAGAGTGGCCCCTGCTTGCCACAACTAGAGAAAGCCCTTGCACAGAAACAAAGACCCAACACAGCCAAAAATAAAAATAAATTAATTAATTAAAAGAAGGCTCAACATTAAAAAAAAATTGCATTATAGTAGTACTTAAATTATGCTAAGGGAAGTTCGGATTAGTCCAGTATAATAACAATAGCTAACAATTAATAATTACCAGGACCCAATAAAAGGTGCTTTATTTACATTGTCTCTGGTCTTCACATCAATCCTAAAAAGGCAAAATACTATCCCCTTTTTAAAGACAAGAAACATAAGCTCAGAGTTTCCTGGTGATTTTCCCAAAGGCACAGAACTGTGCTTAATTTGCTTTTAAGTTTCTGACTAGCTTTGGAACACACTCTGATATGAGAGGTTCATTCAAGTTATACCTGTTGGAAAAATTTATTTAATAGCCAAAGTCTTCTTGTCCATTTTTTAAATTTAATTTCTTAATAGAATAGGCTTCACTCATTTCTTTTAGGCCTTCTACAACTATGCAGATAGATTTCCCTAACAGATTATATCAAGCAAGTATGCTGACTTCAGGAAGAATTTGCCAGAGATTCAACTAGACTAGAAAAAGTCTATGCCCCAACTTGTAACATATTTGAATAAAGGCAGCGTCACTGTGAGAAGGGGCAAACAACTGTATAAAACACATGAGGAAAGAAGCTTAGTTTTTATATTTTCATAAGTGAGAATTAAGGCTGGAATGTTCTACTTTCTTTGTAGAAAAATACAATTTTAATAAACCTTCCTCAAAAAAAAATCCAGTTGTGTTCATGGTCGTGGTGTGATTAAGGAAACAATGGGTGACATCAATGGAAGAAATAAAAGATCCAGGCTCCTTCACTGTTCAGTTGCTTGATTGTTGAACAAAGAGTTAACTTAAGAAGGTACTTTAATATTTGCTTCATTAAATCCCCTCCATGTTTTCAATTAGAGAAACAGAAGTACAGGTGGGGATGTGCTGCGTGCTCATCTGTCTTGCTGTTTGGTGTGGGGGGGGTGGCTTTTAAGATGGAAATACTCATGTAATTGTGTTGAAATAAACAATAAGGAAGTACAGTAGTTCCGGAATGAAAATGTTAAATTAAATGGACCATGTTTAACATTGTTGTTGATCCTGAGGAACAGTTTTTCCAGTATATGGAGCATTTCGATTCCATCCAGCATATGTTCTCCACAGTTTTCTCTGCTCTAATTCATCTGTGTTTTTCGACAGCTCCAGATGGCGTGCTGCCTCCGAGGCTTTCATCTGCCACTCCAACCAGTCTTCAGGTTGTCTGGTCTACACCAGCTCGGAACAACGCCCCCGGCTCTCCCAGATACCAACTCCAGATGAGGCCCAGCAACTCCACCCACTGGTTTCTAGAGTAAGCATTCTACTTCATCCATCCCTTCTAACAGTCACCTGGGTTTTACAACGTAGCCATAAATTCACTATATCTTAAATTTTTAACAATAGGTCAGTTCTTATTGGCAACAAATGAAAGCCTCCTTTCCAAAGTTCAAACAAACAAACAAAAAGCAACACCCTAGGAGATCATTATTTGCTTTGCAAATTTTTCATTTATAGAGGCTTAAAGTAAGATTCCTTCACCCTTAACTTTTCATGAGCACATGTATTGCCAAGAGCAGGCACACACATGAACCCCACAAAATCTGCTGTCTGACTATGGCTACAAAATTATAATACTTATTCTACAAATTCCATGTGGCAATCAGTCTCAATACTGGACTAGAATTCACTCCAGGCTACTACTAGAATTTACATCTCATATAAATGCAATAATACAACCCTTAGCCAAAGGACTGCTTATTTTAAAAGAGATACCACGTGATGACAGAAAATTGCAACACTGAGAGGTATGTTGACATTCCCTGAAAATTCTTTAAGATTGTACTTGTTTTTTATTCCTTTGAATGTCTAAAGCTTCTTAATTTTAGAATTTCTTTCCCATATAGGTTGTTTTCCAGTCCTTCTGCATCGTTAAGCTATGAAGTGAGAGATCTCCAACCGTACATGGAGTATGAATTTCGGTTGGTGGTCTCCAATGGATTTGGCAGTGCACATAGTTCTTGGATTCTGTTCATCACCGCAGAGGACAGTAAGTAGTCTGAAAAACACACAGCCAGATATTCTCTATATTAGGAAGTCTTAAAGTCTCCAGTTTTTCCAAAACAAAGAAGTAAGCCTCCTCTATTTTCTTGATGTTGAGGAACAGTAATCTTTTCCAGGACAAGAACAGTCAAAGTTTCCAGAAAGAAGAAAAATGGGGGCTTGGAGGGTTGGAGGGTTAGGCCTACAGACAGGAATATGTAATTCACAATAAATTATGATATGGACCCACTCAGCCCTTCAGGGTACATCTAGGTGTCCTGAAGGAGAAAGGTTATCCTTTTCTACTCTATGACCGAATATTACAAGTGTTCTCTGCAGAAGAACACAGAATATGGACTTTACTTCATGAAGTTACTTAGAGGTCATTATACTTTTTTTCTGGAAACAGATTCCATTGTACTTTTACTCATACCTGAAAGACAGCCTCCAGAATAGAGGAGTATAATCTGATAACAATCATTCTGCATGTATTACAAAGAGTACATTGGGATTGTCTTATTCAACCAGTACAGAGAATTTTCTGGCTTTCCATGGAAGAGTTTATTTGCATATATATATGTTTTTTACTCAGTTATATAGAGAAAATAAATGCATGGTAATCATATTGAGTTTTATACAAATTACTTCTTAAAAAGTATATATATGGAAGTATAATTTTTTAGAAAAGTTAGAAATTAAATCAAGCTACACAGAGTGAAGGAGGACACTATCTTTGAACAATGAGGTTTTTAGGGTTAATCTTGTCAAGTCTTTTAATCAGAGACTTCTTAGAAGATGTTGCCCTATTGGCCAGTTGCCATTCTGGCTCTATATTCAATGAGGACCCAAGTGACTTTCAAAAGGCTGGATATTAATCTCAAAAGGCACGGTATTTGAAACAATATCAATTGTATATGAAATTGATTCTTTTATGTCTACAGTGTCCTTAATTATATTATTTTAGTGAGAACAAGATATCAACTGAGATGGAATCAGGCCTATCTACCTTCCTTAATGCTTACATTAAAAAATATGAACAATAATATATAATAGTTCATCCATTTCTCCCAATTTGTAATTACTCCCAGGGAGCAAGTTTGGTACTTTACAAGGACACATCCAGTTCTTTCGTCTCAAGGGTACCATTTAGTAAATTATCAGCAGAGTGCAATAAACGACACACAAAGCCCAGAAAGTATTTATGCACCACTCAACGCACCTACACCCCTTTTAGAGGGAACGTTACATTCATTCTGGGGACTCTGGCAACATGAACACCAACTGTATACAGATGTATGAACCAGAGAGCTCCCACCCAAAATAGATTTTTAAAGAAACATTTTGTTTTAAAAACAACTGAAGATGAATTTCTAATCTCCTTAGACAGAGCATACTTGCTTGGCACTCAGTAGAGGTTAACTAAAAATAATTATTCACCCACTGCAGAGGTGATGGCTCCATAGAATGGAAGAGGAGAGAAAATGTCTCCTTTTTTTGGCACCACAATTTCTATTCCCATAGAGAGGGGGCAACACTTGGATTTCCTCCGGGGTGATCTTTATTGAATAGGGGTCAGGATCTCCTACATAAATAAATTCCCAAACATTGTAAAGTACCAATTAGTACAGCATCCTCTGTTGAGCAAATTTCTCTCCTGCCTCATCTTACCATAAAACAGGTCTTACAGACTCAATGTGGTTAGAATTTTCATGCATGGAGACACTGCTGTCTTTGTGATTTTTTAGGGCCTGGGTTCAAAGGCAATAGTGTTAGCCCTTCATCTTCCTTCATTAAGAATTAGTAACACTTGATTTTGTAGCAGGTATTAACCCAGTCTTCATTTTCACTGAAATCCTTTCACCAAGACAGATGACTTCTTCTTCCTCTGCTTCACGTGTGATGTCACACACATCAGCAAAGGGCCAAAGGCTGGCTGTTTGCCCCTCCAGGTTAAGTTACCAGTGCATGCTCGCCCCTGAGACATGATAACAGTGTCCTATATATTTTGGGTGTCAGTGGAGATGGATGCCATCTCTGATGTGCAATTGAGTTGACAAAGACTGAGTGATTGGCACTGGGCGCAAGCAGTTTTTCTGTCAAGGCTTCAAAGCCTTGCTTATAAAACCACCCATGCTGACAGCTCCGTGCCAGAATCACACTTCATACTTGATCCTAACCACCACCTCCCAAATGGCGAAGTGCAATTTCCAATGTAGAAATTCGACATATCACCTTACAGAATGAAACAGAGAAGTCACCTCATGCCCACATTTAAATTTCATGCCATTGCTAGGCACCTTTCCGCATCAGCCAAAGCCTTGAAACATTCTGGTGCAAAAAAAAAAAGGGTCACCAATAGCAATATTTTTCATATGATACTGCGAGAGCATGATTTTCATCAAGCCTGTGACCCAGCTGAGAGCAGAAAGAGAAACCTAGGCAGGAAGGTACCTAGAGCCAGAGAAACAAATGCTTGGGTACAAAGAGAGTTTCTCATAGACGGAGAAAAAGGCTGTGAGGAATTTTTTTTTTAATATTTCATTCTTCTGTAATCATTTTCCTACCATTTTTTAAAATTTATCTACTTATTTACTTACTTATTTACTTACTTACTTATTTATTTATTTATTTAAATAATAAATAAATAAATTGGGTCTTTGTTTCCGTGCGAGGGCTTTCTCTAGTTGCAGCGAGCGGGGGCCACTCTTCATCGTGGTATGCAGGCTTCTCACTGTCGCGGCCTCTCTTGTTGCGGAGCACAGGCTCCAGACGCGCAAGCTCAGTAGTTGTGGCTCACGGGCCTAGTTGCTCCACGGCATGTGGGAGCTTCCCAGACCAGGGCTCGAACCCGCATCCCCTGCATTGGCAGGCAGACTCTTAACCACTGCGCCACCAGGGAAGCCCCCTGTGAGGAATTTTAATACTTTTTTTTTTCAAATAATTTGTCACTTACATCAGTGGGCCACCAATATCCAGTTCCATGCAGTTTTAAAAATCTAGCGTGCTGATGCCAAATAATAATAATGCACATTTCCTATGAATTTTTAAAATCCAGTTCAACTTGTGTTAATAAAATATGTTTTTTCCAGCCAACTTGGTCGGTGTAGTGTTCGACTATTTGCAGCCAGATAAATACAAACACATGATTTTTTTTTTTCTTGAACAAGCTGCTGGCAGTCCAAGCACCTGGAATGTCTGTAGCCTACAAAAATGCATTAAGATTGTGATAGACTTGGGAGCATGGGATTAATAACATGAAGACAGTTACCTATCAGCTGAAATTTTTTGATATCTTTTAACCAGAAATAACCATCTCTTCTGATTTTATTGTTTGTCCCTCTCTTTTGTGTGCTTAAAATTGTTTTCCGTGCGGTATAGGCATGTGAAACTGGTAGCTGGCTGGAAGGGAAAGTCTCCTTCAACTTCAGCTTAAATGTGCATGTGCTCTTTTGCCTACTAACATCCTGCCTTATGTAAAATATGAGATAACCCACTTTTCTTGAAAAATGTAGCTTCCCTAGACTAATAAAATTCAGATTTCTCCCAAGTTTTCTTAACTAACAAGACTGAAATATGGAATATCTCTTTTTTTGAGTCATTTTAACAACAAACATATATATATACACGATTAGATCAACCTAATGAAAATGAGATTCTTTTCTAAAAATCACTTCTCTACCTTCAAAACAAAGCAAAACAGAAAATCCAGATTGCTTCTAGAGATGACCATTTAGTTGTCAAATACTTTTCAAAGATGAAAAGTTGAATCATTTCACTAAATTTGTAGTTAAAAACTCCACATTTGTATTTTTAACCATTAATCTAAGAGGCATTACTAAATAAAATTTGTGGGATTTGAACAGTTTATTCTGTAGATTTACTTAGACAATTTTTTATGTGTTCATTATTTTGCTAACAGACTGATTGTTGATGAGTTTTGACTGGAGTCTGCTCAAAGATAGAAAGATGTATCTTATTACTTACACAGTGAGATTTTCAGTACTATTACCATATTGTATTCACTCATAGTATTAGGTTTTACTGTTATTTTTTCCGTACTTAAAATTGCACTGTGAGCAAAGGATGAAGCAATGAGGGAAATTATCATAGCATCTGGGTCCTCTTTTACTTTTCTCATTAGCAGTTTTGAGCAGTTTTCCCCTTTCATTCATCTTTAAGATTCTCATAGCAGTTTACAAGGCAACAGTTGTTCTTCTGCAGTAAAAGAGGAAGATCTTGCAATGTTCATTGAAATCCGTATCAGAGCACATTTCTGCCTCGTTTGTTGTCTGACAACATTCTAGTCATCCATCAAGCCCCAGCTCATATGCCACCTCCTCTGTGAAGCCTTCCCTCCTCATATCTACCTTAGAATTTTGGTTTGTGTTTACTTGTGTACCATCAATATCTCCTTCTTTTCTTTTTTTTTTTTGCGGTACGCGGGCCTCTCACTGCTGCGGCCTCTCCCGTTGCAGAGCACAGGCTCCGGATGCGCAGGCTCCGCGGCCATGGCTCACGGGCCCAGCCGCTCCGCGGCATGCGGGGTGTTCCCAGACCGGGGCATGAACCCGCATCCCCTGCATCGGCAGGCGGACCCCCAACCACTGCGCCACCAGGGAAGCCCAATATCTCCTTCTGAATGGTAACTTCTCAGGACCTAGGGTTCCATCTTATTTATCTTTGTAGTTCCAGTGCCTGGTGGAGGGTCTCATATAGAGCAAGTACCCCAAATTGTTAATGGACTGATGAAAAAGAGTTTCATGTAAGCAAATCCATGAAAACACAACCAAGCAAACCTTAACTGGGTACCTGCCGTGTAGGTGGGACTGAAAGAGACATGAAAGTTACAAGGATGAATAGGACAGTTTTCTCTACTTGAGGCGTCCACTGTCTGGTGGCAAGAAAGACATAGAGTAAAACCATAGTTAGAGTGTTCAAAGCTGAGATCAAGCCCAGAGGAGAGCATTTCCCTCAACATGGGGCGTCAGGAAAGCCTTTCTGGATGAGAACACCAGGAGAGGAAATAGGGAATGATTTCTATGTGGAGTTCACATCAATATCAGATTTCAAATTTACTTCCTCATCATTGGTTCAGAAAAAGGCGGGAAAAGCAATTGCTGTAGGAGGCGTCCACTGACACATGAGACAGGCAGGGCGGCTTGCAGGATGTTCTGCCCGTGGTTCCAGCCTCTGAGTGTAAGCCAAGGAGGGTGAGGATGAGAGGCAGTTGTAAGAGAAGGAAATCCCAAAGGCAATCCTCATTCTTTGCCTTGGTCAGAGGCAGCCTGCTGGCTGTCCCTGTGATTCAACATTAGCTGTCTTGACTAGGATAGTGAATGTTCTCATTAGAGAGACCTCTGCTAGCCCAAAACCACGTGCTATTTCAAAATGAAGGGCGACAGGTGTATAGAAATAGAATTCCAGAAGGAAAACACGTTTTCTTCTTATTCTCACAACCTGTAATGAGTAAAACACCGAGTCCTTGTGACAGGGAGGGGAAGTAAAATTGTGGTATGAAATTTGATCGGTTGATCAAGATACTTCTAGAGCAGGATTTTCCAGTCATTCAGTAAGTATATTTGTGTCCTTAAGAGTATTTAAATTTTAGAACTAATATTGCGTGGTAGAGATCTTTTTATGAGTGTGCTTTAGAATTGAATCTCAACCTGAATCTTAAGAGTGTTCTATGTGAGAGAAAACCAGAAGCATTTGTAAATGAGGGTGACACAGATTTGTAACAGTAGATTTTATTTTATTGAATGAAGAAATGTGAACTGTAAGTTTCAGTAGTGCTGCACGATGATTTTGCTTTTCTATTCCAAATACATGTCCTAATTGCTTTAAATACTAACTTCTGAATGCTTATCCTTTCAAGCAGTGGTGCAGGTCTCTATTTTACCCACAATGGAAGATCCATGATGCAAAGTAAATAATGTAAACTGCTGATTTTGAGAGCGAAGTGGCCCTGTATGTATGTCCCGACATACTTTGTTTCCTGTTGCATAGATTCCACCCCTCAAATCCTTGCATTCCCAGAATTTATAAAAACAAATATTTATTATCTTTACATTTTTATTTTTATATCCTAAGATCAGAAGCTGAAAGTGACCAATAGAAAATCCTTTGAAAGGATGGATTGATTAATGAAAACTATCCAGCTGGCCTCAATTTCCCTCTTGAGCTCTTGAATCTCTTTTGGGAACAGAAAGCCCATTGCTCTTCCAAATTTGGAACGCCTAGTTCTTTTAGGACTTTTTTCTGCCATCATGAATTCTCACATCAACACATTTCATCTTCTGTTCCAAACTTTCAAGGAAGAATCCATAGCCATTCACCATACAACAAGTCCCAATCTTGGGAGTCAGAACACTCTTCCTAGCCTTCCTCTGCTGTCCTGGTCTCAGGAGAAAGAGAGAAAATAGTTCCCCAGTATCGGTTCACCTACTTGCAGACTATACATCATATCCTTTCAATTTCAACAACCTTCTAGTCTTCAGATGTTTCTTTTATTAAGCAATGATGCCTATGTTACACAGGTCTTTTCCTATTTCATCAGTTGTCAAGAAGCTGAATGTTCATATATGTGCCAGACTGCAGTGTACATTCTTAATATTTGTTTTGGGTTACAACTATTGTACCCTCTTCATCATCACGAGATTAATTATTCTTTATCATTATTTTATTTGTCCTATTGCTTAAGTCTTTTATTATGAGCTGTCAAAAAATCTTTGGGGGAGGTAGTTGGGGTATAAATAATAAATTGATAAAAAAACTCATGGTTAAAGATGGGATAGACTCTATCACTCCACTCTTCTGCTAACATTTCAGTAGTGAATATCAAGAGGATACAGGAACAATTAGCATAGGGTATATACTATGTATAATTATATATCCATATATTTGCCACCTTGATTTTTAATTCATTGGCAGGTTTACAGGATATCCATTTATGGAGTTAATATTGCTGAAAAAGAGCTTTTGAACAGAGTGAGTTTTTAATTAGAATGGCAAAAAGTTGCTTCAAGGTGGTAATAACATACCAGGAAAACTGAGCAATCTTCGGTAACTCTAGTAGCAAACAAGCTGTAGAAGACCCAAGAAAACCACTGAAAAAAGTTATATACACACTACAGATGTGAGTCATTCAAACCGTTTATTCACACACACACACACACACACACACACACACACACACGTGTGCCAACACACCCATCCTTCCCAATATACACCCCTGAGTATAAAAATAAATAAGCAGACCCCTCCGTGAACAATCTCATTACTCTCTTTTAAGCTGGGGCTGAATTTTTGAAGCTGATGAGCGAAATCGTTTCCCATAAAAGATAATTTCATTTGCCAAAATAAAACGACTTTCTGTTATTAATGCTGTAATGAAACAGTTTGAAATATGAATCAGTGATCTGAACAGAAAGGAATGTTCCCCGTTCCCCGCTCCAGGAGGGGAGTTCTCTAAACAATTACACCCACGGAGAGGGCTGTTCGGTTGTATTTTCATCACCAGCCAGCTGAGCTGTGTGGCTGTCATAGTTGCCGGTCTCCCCTCCAGTGACAGCCGCATTGACAACATGTTATACTCCACATTGATTTTACAGTTAAGGAGCTGATTGTGATATATAAGGATTTTAAGAATTCAGCTGAGAGGCTGACTTTTGCCTTTTATCATTCCATTAAAATTTTATAACCATCTTTTTCATGTCATTTCATCCATGAATTCTTACTTTAGAAGTGATAGCTACTGCTGTGAGCATAACTTTTCTCATGTTCAGAGCTTTTTATTGTATTAGCAAACTACCCCAATTATAGTTATTACTCATGTTTTACATAATTGTGGTGACCCTTTCAGCCATGCAGTAGCATGCCGGTTGATTTGTATATGGAATTAGACGATTCGGCTTATCATTTTAAAGCACTAAATTGAAAGCGTGCCAAGAGTCAGGTTTTAACACTTCCTTAGCCAAAGCAGCTAATTAAGCTGCATTTGGCATCCTCTCCTGAGTCGCGTGCTTTAAGGACCCTTCCTGCAGCAAGTGCTGGGGGCCTACTCAGCTAGAGCCGGAAGCTAATAAAATGTATTCTGGCTTTTAAGCGGGGGGGAAAAGATCATGCAATTGAAATTAAACATCTCTTCTTTCCCAAGATAAGAGATCATCTTTAAGGAAAGGCTGTGTTCTGTGGAGGCTTGAAGTGCCAGTTCATTATCCTGGATGTTTCCCGATAAGACTATTATCGTAGGCAAGAGAAATAAAAGGCTTATCCCCATCAAAACAGAGAACAAACTGCATCATTGTTGTTACTTTTCCCTGAAGAAGCTCACAGTTTGAGACAATGCACAGATGAGGAATAATTATGGAAGACCCGAGTGAAAACCCTAATAGAATAATACTCTCATTTGTAAGCATATATTATTCTTTTTTCAGCAGGGAAGGGTGAGTTAGGGTTAGACTTGAAAGGCTTGATTCTCCACCATTGATTTTATGGACCCCAATCTCAGAGGATTTCGTTTTACAAGACAACATTGATATCTTACAAGACTTGCGCTTGCTTTTCTTCAGGAAAGAGCCAAATCTAGATGACAAGTATAAATGAGAAAGGATCCGCATCCCTATTTTGATATAATAATTGCTACCGCTACTGTGTACCAGAGAGCAAAAGTAAGAAATGTCACAGTGGTTTGACGAAAGCTTTAAAATGAAAGCTAACAACAGACTAAAATGAAAAATGTGATCCATATCGAGATCACTGTACTTTTAAGTATTTTTCTCTTCAAATAGAATGCATTACCAAATTGTCAAAAATGGCTTGATTTCAGGGTTCATGTACTGTAACAGCTTTCCTCTCAAAAAGTAATTATGATTCTACCATCAGTCCAGTTGGTGACAAATACGTGGATCGTGTCGTGGAAAATATGCTCCTATCATCAGCTATTATTGTAGTCCCTGGCTCTGCGAAGCAGTGGTTGCGTTTAAAATTTAAACCTTGGGTATAACACTGAATCACACACACACACATAATCAACGCTGTTTTAAACAATTACTAAATCCAAGTATATCTTTTTAAAAGATTTTTCCATAAAATCTAATGTTCACAGAAAAATCGCATAAACGTCCAAATTGCTGTGGGCAGAAAAGGGGGGTATAGGATTTTTCTTGACCTGTTGTAGCAATTTATAGATTTCAGGCCGTGGTTTATAAGAATGCTAAATGTTCTGGAATTACAGCTGTTACTGATCAGTGACTGAGCCAGATTTGTGTTATTGCACCATGTTCTTGCTTGTACCCAGAGAGCAGTAAAGCCTCAATATAATAAAAAGCACCTGCATTTTAAATGAAATTTCAATTGAAAAACTTAACAGCCCTTCAAATTGCAGAATTTAACGCAGCCCAGTAAAGCTTAAATAACACTTTGCCTCCGCAGGCTGAGGGACTTGAATTCAAGGTGACTTGAGTGTGTCGCATGGTGAAATTATTTACAATTAAGGAATTTCTCTGGAGGGCTGCAGGATATTTGCTGTTCCACAACACCTAGGCGGGCATATGGCGGGCCTTTTTCAGTATTCATGGAGCCTCCTGAACCTTTATGATAATTGAATCAGTTAGAGTGCTGAGTGGAGCAAGCATTAAACCTGTTAACCTAAAGGTCAGATCTGTGCATTGTTTATTTATCAGTAGGTGAAAGAGCTAAATCGGCAGCTTCTGTCACAGTCACAGTAAAAAAAAATCACCTATAATATTAACAAGGAGTAGATAAATTACAAAACATGGATTAGAATGATAAACAGACCCGGGGATAATATGGAATATATAATGAGAGATGCTAAAGGATTTTACTGGGCTGTAAAATATGCAGGTTTGCTTAGACGGTGTTATTGATTATAATGAGTTACTGGGGTTCTAGAAAAATGGGGCGGAAGCTACAACTTTGGTTACAACCGCCCTCTTGTACCTTCCTCTCCTAAGGTCTTTATTTCAGGTCCTTGTGGTAGTTTGAATCCTTAGCTTTAAAAAAAGAAATGATTTTAATAAAGCTATCTTAGAGACAAAAATGACAATTGAATTTGAAAATGTTCAACAAGTACATACTTCTTACACATTTAAGAGTAAATGTGTAAGAGACACTTAGCCACTTACTTATTGGCCTTTACCAAGTGTCCAATTTCATACTCTGGTAGGAGAGTTATCACTCATTTTAGTTTTGTTTTGAGGAAATGTGGGGAGTTTCTAAGAGGTATCCTGTCTTACTTTTTTTTCTACTTTGTAGAACCTGGACCTATAGACCCTCCGATTCTTCGGGATGTGAAGTCAAGAATGATGTTGGTTACCTGGCAGCATCCTTTAAAGTGCAATGGGATCATTACCCATTATAACATTTACCAACATGGCCGTCTCTGCTTAAAAACTTCCGGAAATGTCACTAATGGCACAGTGGCCCATTTGCGCCCATATACAGCCTACACATTTCAAGTAGAAGCTTGTACTTCAAAAGGGTGTTCCCTGTCACCAGAGTCCCAGACTGTATGGACACTCCCAGATGCACCAGAAGGTATCCCGAGACCAGAGTTGTTCTCCGATACCCCAACGTCCGTGATTATATCTTGGCAACCCCCCACCCATCCCAACGGCTTGGTGGAGAACTTCACAATCGAGAGAAGAGTCGAAGGGAAGGAAGAAGCAACTGCCCTGGTGACTTTCCCGAGAGGTCATCCCATGAGGTTTATTGACAAGACTTCTGCTCTTAGCCCATGGACAAAATATGAGTATCGGGTCCTGATGAGCACTCTTGGAGGAGGTACAAACAGCAGCGCTTGGGCAGAAGTGACCACGAGACCCTCACGACCTGCTGGGGTGCAGCCCCCCGTGGTGGATGTGCTAGGACCCGACGCAGCCAAGGTAAGATATGGCGTGTCTGTCTCCACTGCAGACATAGGAATTTACCCTGGATTGACTCTGTGTTGAAAAGAGCCATCTACTGACAAAACGCACACGTGTTGTTTTAGGCATTCACTGGAGAAACTGGGTTTTTGGCCTTTGGCCCAAACTATCTTGAATTTGATGTCAGTTTTTCATTTCTCCCTGTAACCCCTTAATTATATTGTTGAGATGCTTCCATTTGCCTCACACACCTGAAATCCTTTGAATGCCACCGTGGGATGCTTAGCTTAACCACCACGTCAGATCTAAATAGATCAGAAAATGAGAGGAGGTGGGGAAATACGGGGGAAGGGATTAGTGTATTAACAAAAGTTCCAATTACCGATATTCTGATTTTTTTTTAATGATCAAAGGATCAAGATGATGGGGAAAGAAATAAAAATAGCCGATTACGGGGCTATCTAAGAACTGTTCAATTATTCACTTCGCTCTACTGGGAATGAACCCGAGAGCACAGGATAACTACCATTGTTTTGGCTTGCATACAAACTTCATTCAAGGGAAATTAGTGTAACCAAACAGGAGGGAGTTTTGTAGCTTAGAAGCCTCTTTTGTGTAAATACACACATGCTTCCATGGATTCAGTCTTGTACTACTGCCAAAAGCATTGGTGCAGCAGCTTGCTCACCAGAGCACAAAACAAAGGACATTTGCATAACAGCAAAGTTCATCTGCTGAAATTATTACTTGAATCTCTGTTGTGTGTTCTCTCGCTCCCACCAAAAGCAAACACTGGGTGATGCTAAATAGTGTAAATTCTTGAAGAAATATAGTTGAACCTGCAAACTAAAATCGATTTTTATAAGTCTGTCTTAGTTTCAGCATGAGATTGGTCAAAGTAACACGCCTTCTTGATAGAAATACCACAAATGTATAGAATTCTGTTGATAAAACACTAAAAGGAAATTAATTGGAAGGACACGATGTACGATGTTTAGTATATGAATTGGGCAATCTTAAGAATTGTTCTTCATTCAAAGGAAAAGCAAAACAAACCAAAGGAAAACCCCAAACAAACCTAGAGTTATTCATCATTCCGGAAATGACTTTTCTTTTCAATTCTAAGGGAATTTTGCAAAACTTCAGTAGCAGTACCAATCAATATGATGTGACATAGACTTCTGGGTAAGATGGCGGAAGAGTAAGACGCAGAGATCACCGTCCTCCCCACGGATACACCAGAAATACAGCTACACGTGGAACAACTCCTACAGAACACCTACTGAACGCTGGCAGAAGACCCCAGACCTCCCAAAAGGCAAGAAACTCCCCACATACCTGGGTAGGGCAAAGCGGAGAGATTCCCGCACAGAGGATCGGTGCCGAGCGGCACTCACCAGCCCGAGAGGCTTGTCTGCTCGCCCGCCAGGGCGGGCGGCACTGGAAGCTGAGGCTCGGGCTTCGGTCAGAGCGCAGGGAAAGGACTGGGGCTGGCGGCGAAAACTCAGCCTGAAGGGGGCTAATGTGCCACAGCTACCCGGCAGGGAGTCCGGGAAAACTCTGGAGCTGCCGAAGAGGCAAGAGACTTTTTCTTCCCTCTTGGTTTCCTGGTGCGCGAGGAGAGGGGATTAAGAGCGCTGCTTAAAGGGGCTCCACAAACGGGCGCGAGTCGCGACTGAAAACGCGGAGCCCAGTGCCGGCCGTGGGACGCTGGGGCTGCTGCTGCCGCCGCCAAGAAGCCTGTGTGCGAGCGCAGGTCACTGTCCACACCGCCTTTCCGGGAGCCCGTGCAGCCCGCCACTGCCGGGGTCCCGGGATCCAGGGGCGGCTTCCCTGGGAGAACGCACGGCGCGCCTCGGGCTGGTGCAACGTCACGCCGACTTCTGCCGCTGCAGGCTCGCCCCGCACTCCGTGCCCCTCCCTCCCGCCCGGCCTGAGTGAGCCAGAGTCCCCGAAGAGGCTGCTCCTTTAACCCTGTCCTGTCTGAGCGAAGAACAGACGCCCTCCGGCGACCTACACGCAGAGGTGGGGCCAAATCCAAAGCTGAGACCCAGGAGCTGTGAGAACAAAGAAGAGAAAGGGAAACCTCTCCCAGCAGCCTCAGAAGCAGCGGATTAAAGCTCCACAATCAACTTGATGTACCCTGCATCTGTGGAATACATGAATAGACAACAAATCATCCCAAATTGAGGAGCCAGGAGTCAGTGCTGTGCCTCTGAGGTGGGAGAGCCAACTTCAGGACACTGGTCCACAAGAGACCTCCCAGCTCCACATAATATCAAGCGGCGAAAATCTTCCAGAGATCTCCATCTCAACACCAGCACCCAGCTTCACTCAACGACCAGCAAGCTACAGTGCTGGACACCCTAAGCCAAACAACTAGCAAGACAGGAACACAACGCCACCCATTAGCAGAGAGGTGGCCTAAAATCATAAAAAGTCCGCAGACACCCCAAAACACACCACCAGACGTGGACCTGCCCACCAGAAAGACAAGATCCAGCCTCATTCACCAGAACACAGGCACTAGTACCTTCCACCAGGAAGCCTACACAACCCACTAAACCAACCTTAGCCACTGGGGACAGACACCAAAAACAACGGGAACTACGAACCTGCAGCCTGCAAAAAGGAGACCCCAAACACAGTAACATAAGCAAAATGAGAAGACAGAAAAACACACACCAGGAGAAGGAACAAGATAAAAACCCACCAGACCTAACAAATGAAGAGGTAATAGGCAGTCTACCTGAAAAAGAATTCAGAATAATGATGGTAAAGATGCTCCAAGATTCTATTTCCCAGATCCAAAATCTTGGAAATAGAATAGACAAAATGCAAGAAACAGTTAACAAGGACCTAGAAGAACTAAAGATGAATCAAGCATCGATTAAAAACACAATACATGAAATAAAAAATACTCTAGATGGGATCAATAGCAGAATAACTGAGGCAGAAGAACGGATAAGTGAGGTGGAAGATAAAATAGTGGAAATAACTGCTGCAGAGCAAAATAAAGAAAAAAGAATGAAAAGAACAGAGGACAGTCTCAGAGACCTCTGGGACAACATTAAACGCACCAACATTCGAATTATAGGGGTTCCAGAAGAAGAAGAGAAAAAGAAAGGGACTGAGAAAATATTTGAAGAGATTATAGTTGAAAACTTCCCTAATATGGGAAAGGAAATAGTTAATCAAGTCCAGGAGGCACAGAGAGTCCCATACAGAATAAATCCAAGGAGAAATACGCCAAGACACATATTAATCAAACTGTCAAAAATTAAACACAAAGAAATCATATTAAAAGCAGCAAGGCAAAAACAACAAATAACACACAAGGGAATCCCCATCAGGATAACAGCTGATCTCTCAGCAGAAACTCTACAAGCCAGAAGGGAGTGGCAGGACATAATTAAAGTGATGAAGGAGAAAAACCTGCAACCAAGATTACTCTACCCAGCAAGGATCTCATTCAGATTTGATGGAGAAATTAAAACGTTTACAGACAAGCAAAAGCTGAGAGAGTTCAGCACCACCAAACCAGCTTTACAACAAATGCTAAAGGAACTTCTCTAGGCAAGAAACACAAGAAGGAAAAGACCTACAATAACGAACCCAAAACAATTAAGAAAATGGGAACAGGAACATACATATCGATAATTACCTTAAATGTAAATGGAATAAATGCTCCCACCAAAAGATACAGATTGGCTAAATGGATACAAAAACAAGACCCATATATATACTGTCTACAAGAGACCCACTTCAGACCTAGAGACACATACAGACTGAAAGTAAGGGGATGGAAAAAGATATTCCATGCAAATGGAAACCAAAAGAAAGCTGGAGTAGCAATTCTCATATCAGACAAAATAGACTTTAAAATAAAGACTACTAGAAGAGACAAAGAAGGACACTACCTAATGATCAAGGGATCCATCCAAGAAGAAGATATAACAATTATAAATATTTATGCACCAAACATAGGAGCACCTCAATACATAAGGCAAATACTAACAGCCATAAAAGGAGAAATCGACAGTAACACAATCATAGTAGGGGACTTTAACACCCCACTTTCACCAATGGACAGATCATCCAAAATGAAAATAAATAAGGAAACACAAGCTTTAAATGATACATTAAACAAGATGGACTTAATTGATATTTATAGGACATTCCATCCAAAAACAACAGAATACACATTTTTCTCAAGTGCTCATGGAACATTCTCCAGGATAGGTCATATCCTGGGTCACAAATCAAGCCTTGGTAAATTTAAGAAAATTGAAATTGTATCAAGTATCTTTTCCGACCACAATGCTATGAGACTAGATATCAATTACAGGAAAAGAGCTGTAAAAAATACAAACACATGGAGGCTAAACAATACACTACTTAATAACGAAGTGATCACTGAAGAAATCAAAGAGGAAATTAAAAAATACCTAGAAACAAATGACAATGGAGACACGACGACCCAGAACCTATGGGATGCAGCAAAAGCAGTTCTAAGAGGGAAGTTTATAGCAATACAATCCCACCTTAAGAAACAGGAAACATCTCGAATAAACAACCTAACCTTGCACCTAAAGCAATTAGAGAAAGAAGAACAAAAACATCCCAAAGTTAGCAGAAGGAAAGAAATCATAAAAATCAGATCAGAAATAAATGAAAAAGAAATGAAGGAAACAGTAGCAAAGATCAATAAAACTAAAAGCTGGTTCTTTGAGAAGATAAACAAAATTGATAAACCATTAGACAGACTCATCAAGAAAAGAAGGGAGAAGACTCAAATCAATAGAATTAGAAATGAAAAAGGAGAAGTAACAACTGACACTGCAGAAATACAAAAGATCATGAGAGATTACTACAAGCAACTCTATGCCCATAAAATGGACAACCTGGAAGAGATGGACAAATTCTTAGAAATGCACAACCTGCCAAGACTGACTCAGGAAGAAATAGAAAATATGAATAGACCAATCACAAGCACTGAAATTGAAACTGTGATTAAAAATCTTCCATCAAACAAAAGCCCAGGACCAGATGGCTTCACAGGCGAATTCTATCAAACATTTAGAGAAGAGCTAACTCCCATCCTTCTCAAACTCTTCCAAACAATATCAGAGGAAGGAACACTCCCAAACTCATTCTACGAGGCCACCATCACCTTGATACCAAAACCAGGCAAGGATGTCACAAAGAAAGAAAACTACAGGCCAATATCACTGATGAACATAGATGCAAAAATCTTCAACAAAATACTAGCAAACAGAATCCAACAGCACATTAAAAGGATCATACACCATGATCAAGTGGGGTTTATTCCAGGAATGCAAGGATTCTTCAATATACGCAAATCAATCAATGTGATACACCATATTAACAAGTTGAAGGAGAAAAACCATATGATCATCTCAATAGATGCAGAGAAAGCTTTCGACAAAATTCAACATCCATTTATGATAAAAACCCTGCAGAAAGTAGGCATAGAGGGAACTTTCCTCAACATCATAAAGGCCATATATGACAAACCCACAGCCAACATTGTCCTCAATGGTGAAAAACTGAAACCATTTCCACTAAGATCAGGAACAAGACAAGGCTGCCCACTCTCACCACTCTTATTCACATAGTTTTGGAAGTTTTAGCCACAGCAATCAGAGAAGAAAAGGAAATAAAAGGAATCCAAATTGGAAAAGAAGAAGTAAAGCTGTCACTGTTTGCAGATGACATGATACTATACATAGAGAATCCTAAAGATGCTACCGAAAAACTATTAGAGCTAGTCAATGAATTTGGTAAAGTAGCAGGATACAAAATTAATGTACAGAAATCTCTGGCATTCCTGTACACTAATGATGAAATATCTGAAAATGAAATCAAGAAAACACTCCCATTTACCATTGCAACAAAAAGAATAAAATATCTAGGAATAAACCTCCCTAAGGAGACAAAAGACCTGTATGCAGAAAATTATAAGACACTGATGAAAGAAATTAAAGATGATACAAATAGATGGAGAGATATACCATGCTCCTGGATTGGAAGAATCAACATTGTGAAAATGACTCTACTACCCAAAGCAATCTACAGATTCAATGCAATCCCTATCAAACTACCACTGGCATTTTTCACAGAACTAGAACAAAAAATTTCAAAATTTGTTTGGAAAAACAAAAGGCCCCGAATAGCCAAAGCAATCTTGAGAACGAAAAATGGAGCTGGAGGAATCAGGCTCCCTGACTTCAGACTATACTACAAAGCTACAGTAATCAAGACAGTGTGGTACTGGCATAAAAACAGAAAGATAGATCAGTGGATCAGGATAGAAAGCCCAGAGATAAACCCACGCACATATGGCCAACTTATCTTTGATAAAGGAGGCAGGAATATACAGTGGAGAAAGGACAGCCTCTTCAATAAGTGGTGCTGGGAAAACTGGACAGGGACATGTAAAAGTTTGAGATTAGATCATTCCCTAACACCATACACAAAAATAAGCTCAAAATGGATTAAAGACTTAAATGTAAGGCCAGAAACTATCAAACTCTTAGAGGAAAACATAGGTAGAACACTCTATGACATAAATCACAGCAAGATCCTTTTGGACCCACCTCCTAGAGAAATGGAAATAAAAACAAAGATAAACAAATGGGACCTAATGAAACTTCAAAGCTTTTGCACAGCAAAGGAAACCATAAACAAGACCAGAAGACAACCCTCAGAATGGGAGAAAATATTTGCAAATGAAGTAACTGACAAAGGATTAATATCCAGAATTTATAAACAGCTCATGCAGCTCAATAGCAAAAAAACAAACAACCCAATCCAAAAATGGGCAGAAGACTTAAATAGGCATTTCTCCAAAGAAGATATACAGACTGCCAACAAACACATGAAAGAATGCTCAACATCATTAATCATTAGAGAAATGCAAATCAAAACTACAATGAGATATCATCTCACACCAGTCAGAATGGCCATCATCAAGAAATCTAGAAACAATAAATGCTGGAGAGGGTGTGGAGAAAAGGGAACACTCTTGCACTGCTGGTGGGAATGTGAATTGGTACAGCCACTATGGAGAACGGTATGGAGGTTCCTTAAAAAACTAAAAATAGAACTACCATATGACCCAGCAATCCCACTACTAGGCATATACCCTGAGAAAACCATAATTCCAAAAGAGACATGTACCAAAATGTTCATTGCATCTCTATTCACAATAGCCTGGAGCTGGAAACAACCTAAGTGTCCATCATCGGATGAATGGATAAAGAAGATGTGGCACATATATACAATGGAATATTACTCAGCCATAAAAAGAAATGAAACTGAGCTATTTGTAATGAGGTGGATAGACCTAGAGTCTGTCATACAGAGTGAAGTAGGTCAGAAAGAGAAAGACAAATACCGTATGCTAACACATATATACGGAATTAAAAAAAAAAAAAAGTCATGAAGAACCTAGGGGCAAAACGGGAATAAAGGCACAGACCTACTTGAGAATGGACTTGAGGATATGGGGAGGGGGAAGGGTAAGCTGTGACAAAGCGAAAGAGAGGCATGGACATATATACACTACCAAACGTAAGGTAGATAGATAGTGGGAAGCAGCCGCAGAGCACAGGGAGATCAGCTCGGTGCTTTGTGACCGCCTGGAGGGGTGGGATGGGGAGGGTGGGAGGGAGGGAGATGCATGAGGGAAGGGATTTGGGAACAGATGTATATGTATGACTGATTCACTTTGTTATAAAGCAGAAACTAATTGAAAAAAATAATAAATAAATAAATAAAGTCAGATAGTAAAAAAATAAAATAAAAATAAAAATGGAAGAGGTAAAAAAAATTATTAAAATAAATGTATGTTTTTTTCCCACAAAAAATAAAAAATATGATGTGACATAAACACAGTCCCTTCACAAAGGCAAAGCTAGATAACGGACTTTTTTCTGGATTCTTTCTAACAAAAGTTTAATAACTAGGCAGATGTGAAAAATGATAAATATTTTCAGAAAAATATTGGCTCAATGCCCAATTCTATGTGATTCAGCATCTATAAACAGTGATCAAAAATATTCAAAACAAATTGCCTGACTTTTTCTTTCATTCTTTTTTTTTTCTTCCTCTTTGGATTTTGTAACCTCATCCAGGAATAAGACAATGTACATGGCTTGTCAACCTGCTAAAGTAAAGTTTAGATTAACTTGGCTTGGGAGCAGACTCTCACAGGCACTCACCAGGTCAGGAATCTAAAAGTCTCTAAGAAGGTGCTTGGAATATACAGACATTGGACATTAGTGTTAGTTTTTTAAAATTCACACCTTTTTTTAATTCTCACTTTATAACTAGAACATCAGAAGTTATCAATGAGGAGAGTCATCAGGAATATTCAGCTGAATCTAGCGTTGGATTATATGTGTTTAAATAATATTAAAACAACATATTTATGCTTCAGAATTTTGGGCTCACATTAAGTTCAAAAAGATCTTCAGACTGCCTAAGTCAATGTTCTCGTGATATGCTTATCTGGTAAACAGAGGCAATGTGACAGCAATACAGTGATTTCTCTTTAAGAAAGATAAGATTTAAAAGTTAAAATTGCAAATGGATAAAATATGAGGAACAACAGAAGGATGGTCATGAATGCATTGGTTAAGAAATTTATTCAACCTTTATTTCATAGAGTCATTGCAAATATTAGGATGAAGAGAATTGTCAGTAATATTATTGACACAATAATAATAATTTCAGTTCTACTAACCTTTATTGAGCACCTATAAGTCTTTAGGAGTGCCTCTTTTAGACACTGAGAATACAGTAGTGACCAAATCGAAATCCCCATCTTCATGGAGTGTACCTTTTAGTCAAAACAACATAAACAGATATATAAGATGCCTAGACATGAAAAAGACTTGAGGGAAGAAACAAATCAGGAATAAATACTACCAGCCGATAGGTTAGGGGATAATAAAGGAAATGGACTGGTATTTCACCCTAGGTCTTCCCATTTTGTACCCTGTGGTCTTCTCACCACCACTCCACCTGTAAGAGCTTGCATCTAATAGGGAAGGCAAGGAAACTTCACATACTTAGGCCAACTAGAAAATAACCCAAAGGAGCATCTTAGTAAGTATAAAGAGATAACTTGGGGCTTCCCTGGTGGCGCAGTGGTTGAGAATCTGCCTGCTAATGCAGGGGACACGGGTTCGAGCCCTGGTATGGGAAGATCCCACTTGCCGCGGAGCAACTGGGCCCGTGAGCCACAACTACTGAGCCTGCGCATCTGGAGCCTGTGCTCCGCAACCAGAGAGGCCGCGATAGTGAGAGGCCCGTGCACCACGATGAAGAGTGGCCCCCGCTTGCCACAACTAGAGAAAGCCCTCACACAGAAATGAAGACCCAACACAGACAAGAATAAATAAATAAATTTTTAAAAAAAAGAGATAACTTGGCATAGACAGGAGCATTAGGAAGGGAAAGTTGCATAAACAACAAGGTCCTACTGTATAGCACAAGGAAGTATATTCAATATCCTGTAATAAACCATAATGGAAAAGAATATGGAAAAGAACACATATATATATATATATATGTGTGTGTGTAACTGAATCACTTTGCTGTACAGCAGAAGTTATAGTTGGTTTAATATTGTAAATCAACTATACGTCAATAAAATAAATTTTTTTAAAAAAAGAAAAAGGGAAAGTTGCATATCAAAATTACATTCTTAATATCTTATTTGATTACAAGGAAAAGAATATATATTGTCAAAGCGGTTGTGTGAAAGCCATGCACTTTGATGTGATATTTAATCACTTTAAGAAAATTCATTTCATTGTATAAAGTTGGTAAAAAAAATACCAAAACCTGAAAAAGATAGTTCAGTAAAACTATAGACTAATTTCATACTGTGACTATAGAGCCAAAGCTTCTAAATAAAATAATAGCAAATTGAACTCAGGAGTATATTAAAAGAATGGTATACCAGGACAAATCTGGTCTGATTCCAAAAATGTAAGTTTGGTTTAACATCAGGAAATCTATCAACATACTCCTTAAATCAACTGATTAAAAGAGAAAGCCCTTTTTTTTTTTTATCAATAGATGCAGAAAAAAGACTTGTAAGATTCAGTAGCCATTTCTAACAAATATTCAACATAAAACCAGATTAGGAAAAAGTCAATTTATAAATTTATTCCACTGGAGTCTTGAGTATGATTGAAGACTAATAAAAATAAAACAGAAAATAACTAAGTTGTATAACCGTGATGTAACAACAACAACAAAAGTGCTTTTTGGTGATAACATGAGCCTCTGTACTCTGATGGCCCCAGTCACAGGCCCACCCTCCCACGGCTAAAGCAGAATGAAAGAGCAGGCCTGCAGCTCTCAGCTTTTTAGGTAGAAGAGTCCTCTCTTGGCTCAGATCGTCAAAACCACCAGCCTTGGTGTGTGTGCCACAAGGAACAATAATCCTGTCCCCCAGATGGTGTCCACGCACAGCTTTGCTATGGTGTGTACTCTTAGCGTTGCTCATTTACAGGTTGATAATAAACCAAAATAAAAAGAATTAAGTCTTAATCATCATTCTCACCTGTTTTTGAGGATGGGCTGGTCTTTGATATCTGCTTAAATCAAACCATTAAAAAATTATAAACTCTATTTTAATTTAATTTTTATTTTATATTGGAGTAGAGTTGATTTACAGTATTGTGTTAGTTTCAGGTGTACAGCAAAGTGATTCAGTTATGCATATACATATATACATTCCTTTTCAGATTCTTTTCCCATATAGGCTATTACAGAATATGGAAGGAAATAAAATGACAACTAATATTCACTGAGTTCATATTAATTTCCAGGAATTGCTCTCCCTGAATCCTTACTACAGCCCTGTCAGATAAAGGCTATTATTATCCCCATTTCACAGGCAAACCCTGCAACCTTAAAAGAGTAGATAGTTATATTTAGCTAGAAAACAATTTGGTTTTTGCAAGATATAAGATTCCTCAAAAAAAAAAGTTAAACTTCAAAAGATAGATTGGGAAAATACATCTATAAGACATTATAGAAAAATAAATTATTTCCCCATAATAAAGAACTTCTAATAACTTATGATAAAAAGACAACTCAATAGAAAACAAAGTATAAAATATGGATAAATAATGTGATAAGAGGATATACAAAGAGTTAATAATGTTTGAAAATATTTATATCTTAAAAAAGTCAAGGGACTACAAATTAATTAAAGAAATAATAAAGTAATACTGGCAAGACCAAAAGGATTAGTAATTTCTTATTTTTAATTCCAGTTTTATTCAGATAGAGTTGACCCAAAGCACTGTATACATTTAAGGGGTCCAGCATAATCATTTGACTTGCATACATCATGAAATGATGACCACAATAAGTTTATTGAATATCCATCATCTCCTATAGATACAAAATAAAAGAAAAATTTTTTTCCTTGTGATAGCACTCTTAGGATTTATTGGGTTGGCCAAAACGTTTGTTCGGGTTTTTCTGTAACATCTTATGGAAAATTCCAGGCAAACATTTTGGCCAACCCAATACTTTCTTAACAATTTTCATATGTAATGTCAGCAGTGTTAATTGTGTTAATCGTGTTGTACATCACAACCCTAGTACTTATTTATCTTATAACTGGAAGTTTCATCTTTGACCACCTTCACCCACCACTGCCTCTGGTAACCACAAATCTGATCTCTAAAAGGAGCAGTAATTTCAAGAATTTGTGGGGACACAAATCATGGACATATTCTTTCATTGTTTGTGATCAAGTGAATTACTTCAAACTTTTCGGAAAGTAATCCATCAATAATGATTAAAATTAAACATACATTTTGGTATAGCAATTCTTGCTAACCTATATAATAATAAATAAGTACAGGGACTTCCCTGGCAGTCCGGGGGTTAAGACTCCACACTTCCAATGCAGGGAACGTAGGTTTGATCCCTGGTCAGGGAGCTAAGATCCCACATGCCGTGCAGTGCAGCCAAAAAATTTTTTTTAATAAAAAAAAAAGTACAACCATATGTATACATACATTTTCAAATATGGTTTTTAACAGTAAAGTCAAGTCAGTAGGATAACTGAATAGTCTGTTTTCAGCCATGAAAGGAGTATTATGCAACACAAAACATGATGGGGTGTGTCCCTGATCTCTAGTTGAGTGTGAAAAGCAAGTTACAGGTTAATAATGGGTATAAAATAAAATTTTTCCAGAAAAAAAATTAAAAGAGAGAGAGAAAACTTACCTATATGTGGACATATTTGCTGTGTGAGAAAGTATGGAAGAACAGATTCAAAGCTATCACCTTTTCACCTTTAAAGGGTGGGAATGGGGAGGGACAGGAGGAGGTCGAGGTGAAGGACCATAATTTATTTTCCTGTATGTATCAATATCTTTGGTTTTTTCTCTGAATGCAAAATGCAAATCAAATATCCGAAGTAAAAAAAATTACTATTAACAACTTTAAAAGGAAAGGAAGATATCTTAAAGGAAAAATTTAATTTCATTTCAACAAATACTTATTGTACACCTTGTTCTGTATGAGAAGCTTTGCCGGGGAGTCAGTTGTTGAGAGGAATTACCATATGGAGTCAAATATTACCACACTCTCATGCCCTGTGGTCATTCATATTCTGTATTGATTAAGTAGTCTTAGAATTATAAAACCTTCTATGTAGATATGAGGGCAAGAATTGTTTCTTAACATTAGATACAAGGTAACTGAGGCCCAGAGATGTTAAGTGTTTTGTTCCAAATCTCACAGCTTTGGTTGAATAACCTACATCAAATATCAAGGATATTTATTCTTAGCCCATTCCCAACCCATTATATCAATCTTCATAAATCCTCTTATTCATAAAGTTCTTAAATATGGTTTGATGGAGTTAAAGAAATTAGAAGTAAGTTACAATGTTTATGTGTGTTACTTTTTTCAGTCCCGAAGCCAATCATCTGACCTACATTCCATAAATTTTTGCTTACAACCAGGATCTTGTAGGTCCCTTGATTGTTTAGGGCCACTCTTCAGGGATCTGAACAAATAGGTAAAAGTCAGTAGCTCCTTAAACACCTACCCACCTGTCCTATTTTTTGCAAATTTACAATAACTAAACAGAGAATGGAAATCTAAACAATTAAGAACCACTCAAATAAAAGAAATCATCATTGTTGGCAAAGCAACTCCAAAATAAGCATTTTATTCCCATCCAGAAACTACAATTCTGTTTAGAAAATTTCAGTGTAAAAGTCTTGTTTTAGATAACATACCTTTTGCTTATCAGGCCAGGAACATGCTCTTGGGTCTGAGTTTTTTGGGCTGCAACAATATTTTATAATCCTTTCTATGAACAATAGATATATAAAAGGCCATGGAAAATTAAACTGAATGAAAGTTTTAATCTCACATATTTTAGCCACACTCTAGTAAATGTAGTCTTAAGCATTGGAAAGAATAGAATCCAATATTTAACTAACCGGCTCTTTAAAAAGCTTGGGCACATTTATTTTTAGTAATAGCTCCAGGATATTTTCAGGAGGATGATCAAATTAGATACCATTTCTGATAGCCTACTCACTATAATGACAATGGCCTTCTCCACCTTGCTATAAAATTCCTTATAAAAATTTTCTGTGGAGGTAGATTCATGTCTTCCAACTCCGTACTGCCAAAAAGATATATCTTCCTGGGCTTCCCTGGTGGCACAGTGGTTAAGAATCTGCCTGCCAATGTAGGGGACACACAGGTTCGATCCCCGATCTGGGAAGATCCCACATGCTGTGGAGCAACTAAGCCCGTGCACCACAACTACTGAGCCTGCACTCTAGAGCCCGCAAGCCACAACTACTGAGCCCGTGTGCTGCAACTACTGAAGCCCACGCGCCTAGAGCCCATGCTCTGCAACAAGAGAAGCCACCGCAGTGAGAAGCCCGTGCATTGCAACAAAGAGTAGCCCCAGCTCGCCACAACTAGAGAAAGCCCGTGTGCAGCAATGAAGACCCAACGCAGCCAAACATAAAATAAGTAAATAAATTTATAAACTAAAAAAAAGATGTATCTT
Organism: Mesoplodon bidens; assembly: GCF_964165515.1. Lineage (NCBI taxonomy): Eukaryota > Metazoa > Chordata > Mammalia > Artiodactyla > Ziphiidae > Mesoplodon > Mesoplodon bidens. Next base: position 14,600,007 of record NC_138177.1, on the reverse strand, counting down.
CTTAAGTCTGTAACTTTTTAAGTGAGAAAAATAGCCAATTTCTGGATGCAAACGTTTATAGTTAGAGAACACAGGGATTTTTTAGCTCTTCAAATGACTGTCTCCAGAACCATTACATCACATCGCTTAATCTTCGCCGGTTGAGATCTTATTCAAGGTTTATTTTATGAATGCTTTTCTTAGGCTCAACAACTGAGTTCCAAATCAATTCACTCTCAGCTCAACTGCTAACACAGACTACCTCCAAAGTTTGGATTCTTTCAAGGGCTGCCAAGCCTTGTCCTGAACTCTCAGAACATTCTAGTTCCAGAGGCAAGTGGTATTCCACATGTGAATCAGGTAGAATTGAGCTGTGATAACCCTTCCATTTTCCATTTGCATGACAAGTACCAGGAAGCCCTGTAAATATGACCTTGACTCATTTCTGAAGTCCACAAAGAGCACTGCACCCCCCCAGACAAATAGAATCCTATGTCCGCTCTATAAACTTTGCTTACATTAGGCTTCTTTGATCTCTCCTCCATCCAGGCAAATCCTCTGTGCTCATAAGGAACTCATCTAAAATTTCTCTTCACCAGCACAGTGTGGAACTCTCTGCGAAGTATTTTTGGTTCTTTGTTTGTTTGTTTGTTAATTTTTATTTATTTATTTATTTATTTTTGGCTGCATTGGATCTTCGTTGCTGCGCACTGGCTTTCTCTAGCTGTGGTGAGCGGGGGCTACTCTTTGTTGCACTGCGGTGGCTTCTCTTGTTGCAGAGCACGGGCTCTAGGCACGCGGGCTCAGTAGTTGTGGGTCATGGGCTTAGTTGCTCCACAGCATGTGGGATCTTCCTGGACCGGGGCTCAGACCCACATGTGTCCCCTGCAGTGGCAGGTGGATTCTTAACCACTGCACCACTAGAGAAGTCCAGACAAAGTTTTTAAAATTAGCAATGATTTCAAGCTCTGTAGTAAAATTGGAGTAGATGTCAGGTCCTTGTTAATTTTAAGTTAGGACCGTAATCATCAAGCAACTGCCCAATGACATCTGGTAGAGGCCCATTTTGTCACCAAGAATTAGGAAGAATACCCTACACATATCTCAGGTCAGATTCCTTCTAGAGGAAATTTTTTCTCTTTAAGGTAGAAAATTTTGGTTCATCCTTTTCCATTCTCACTTTTCTATGATGCCTTTCAGACTTCGAATTTGTATAGAACTATAAATGTAGGTATCAATATATCACTTTGTGGAAAACCCTTTGAAAGTTTCAAAATAGCTGTGTGCTAAGGAAAAACATAATGGAGACAGCCACGACTGCTATTACTTCTGGAACTCCATCTCTCGGTGTATGGCACTAAATGGGTGTAAAATTTAGGCCCTGCTATCAAGAAGCTTACAGTCTACTGGGGAGACGGGATATACACTCCAAAATTTAAGGAACATTGCAAGACAACACAAAAAAGATGACCCATGATAGCATATAAACAAGTAATCTTTTAATGACTGATGCACATTTTTCTAGGGTCCTTTGTCCCCCATAAGAGCATGAGTGGGTTAGCACTATGCCCTTACAGTATTTAGCCAGAAAAGTTATGTTAAACATTATCAGAAAACAGTGTTTCTTTCTTCTGATGTTCATGTCTATGACTTAAACAGGATCATTCTTTGCTTGCCTTTTAAAGCTTTCCACATGTCTCTTGTCTTTGAGAACAGGATGTGTTGTTATTGCTTTACTTGTTACATTATGCACTGGTGAGATTCAGGAACTCAATAGGGCATCCTCAGAAAATGCAAAGAATGATTTCTGCACCCTCCCACCACCATCCAAAAAAAAAAAAAAAAAGAATAGTGACATATTTAGAGTACCCACTAATAATGCAAAACAGGGAGTTCTGACGTTTCATTTAATTAAGTTATAAACAAGAGAACTATTAAATCCTGCTGCCGCCCCATTGATGCGTGTGGATGTGCAAATTCTCTCCATGTGTGTGCTCTGTGTCCTTCAGGGCACCCATGGTGGAGATGAATCACTAAGGTGTGTACTAGTCTGACAATCTTAGAAAGTCTCCAGACTAAAAGTCCAGCCCAGGAAACAGCATTTCATCTAGTTCCTGGTGTACTGTTAATTGATCCGAAACCCTTCATTACTGTCTAGTGCAAAGGGCGAAGTCGAAAGTGGGTATTTAGAAAGTGACTTGACTGAAAACAAGGCAGAGCAAAATGCCAGGCCTTGTGAACTGCAGTTGCTCTGTTCCCATGTTGTCACACTGGTGCTAAGCTTACGTTTTATTTCAGGTCACTTGGAGAGCCCCACTCATCCTGAATGGAGACATCCTTACCTACGAGATCCGCATGCCTGACCCTCACATCACAATCACCAACGTTACTTCCTCTGTGTTCAGTCACGTCGTTACTCATCTGATTCCTTTCACTAATTATTCTGTCACCATTCTGGCTTGCTCAGGGGGTAATGGACATCTAGGTGGGTGCACAGAGAGTTTCCCTACCCATGTGACCACGCATCCCGCCCTGCCTCAGGATCTTAGCCCGTTGTCTGTGGTTCCACTAAGTGAATCGTATGTTGGCATTTCTTGGCAGCCACCAACCAGGCCAAACGGACCCAATTTGAGGTAAGAGAAAGTGACAGTGCTTTTGGATTTTGTTACGATCTTATCTCTCTGGGAAGGAATGGAGGAAGAAGGCTTTTCCTCACAGAGGTACATCGAACTAATTCCTTGTTGGCTATTCCTCACTCATAACATGTTTTTTATTGAAGTGTAGTTGATTTACAGTGTTGTGTTCATTTCTGCTGTACAGCAGAGTGACTCAGTTATACATATATATATATATATATATATATACATTCTTTTTTATATTATTTTCCCTGTGGTTTCTCACAGGATATTGAATATAATTCCCTGTGCTATACAGTAGGACCTTGTTGTTTATCCATCCTATATATAATAGTTTGCATCTGCTAATCCCAAACTCCCAGTCCATCCCTGCCCCAACCCCCTCCCCCTTGGCAACCACGGGTCTGTTCTCTATGTCTGCCTCACCCATAATTTTCATACAGTTTCATCTTCTGTATCTTGACTTATATGGAACCATAAAAAGATCATCAAGGTAAAAATATCATGATATTGAGGAACTAAAAACCCTTGAAACAACAATCGCTGTTCTCTAATGCTTCTCTACGCAGCCCCTCTCCTGATTTTCAAAGTATATCTTTATTATATGTTAAGCAAGCCTGATGCATGTTCTGAATGATGTATTTGCACAAACATGCCTCAAAATTCTAAAGATAGCACAATAATTTTTTGGCATGTTATTATTATCTGGAAACTTGTAAAGCATGTGGTCAGGAATATAGATAAGATGAAAGAAAAGAACTGTGATTCTGAAATGGCTTTATAACAACTTGACACTTAGGCAAGACTATGGAGTCGATAATATTATCATTGTTTATAGAGTAGTGATGGTAGAAGTTTTAGGAAATCATTAACTTTATAAGCTTTTTGTAATTCTATTTTGTGTGAAACTAGCAATAAAGTTTTGGCAAATCTGATAGAGAAGAAATCTAAATGTTATCATTTTACTGATAGTAGTAAAATGTGAATGTAGCTAGTTGTTCCAGTTAGCTACACAGATGACACTTGTGCCAAAAAAAAAAAAAGATTATCTGAAAAAAAGAAAATTAAGATGTTTTCTTTATGTTTACACATATACCCCACACACTCGTACCGTGAGACAACCTGAATTTTGGTAATAACATTAGTTGAGATAATCCTGATCTTTCTGCTTGTCTTTTGCTTTAGATATGAGCTTCTGAGATGTAAAATCCAGCAACCACTTGCATCAAATCCCCCAGAAGATTTAAATCTGTGGCACAGTATTTATTCAGGAACTCAGTGGTTTTATGAAGATAAGGGTCTTAGCAGGTGAGATTACAAAAACTCTAAAAACAAATGCTGGCATTTAGTTTGGGGCATGTTGAATAGTTCAAAGAATCTGAGTGTCTTCATTGTGTGAGCCAGTTATCAGTTATGCAATAAAACATGTTTGGTTATTATCTGTGGCATTAATCATCGAGCTGCAACAGTCAGCATGTGTAATATTTGCCATCTTAACTGCACGCTTCAGATAAGCCTTTTGAATTCAAGTTTGTAGGTGTTTGAGCCTTAGCCTCTTGCCTTTGTCACAGCTCTAACCAGACACGTAATGGCGAAATCTGGAAATGTTGAACGTGTTCAAAACTGGGGAAAGTTTGGGCCACTTGTAAAATGCTTGCTTTCCCAGGAAATAATTTGCTATAAGTCATTGATTCAATTCACAAAAATTATTTAGTTAACAGGCTTGGGACTCGAAAGAATTCAATCTGGAGTTTGAAGAGATCAAGAAATGGGCAAATAGGCAATGCCAGAAAAGAGTACCCCACGGGAGAGTAAGGAGGCGTGGGTTTGGTTTCATCCTGTGCTGGAGGACTAGCTTTGTGGCCTTAGGGGAGTCACTTAACTTCTCTGGGCTTCACTTTTGTTGTCTATAAAATGAGGAGATTGGATGGGGTTAAGTGAAGTCTAAACCTTCATGAATCAAGCAATGTAATCAAATTTCAAAAAATCACAAGTATTATTTTAGGAAAAGTTTTAAGACATATTGCTCAATGACTTTTCTATCAGGTGGGTTATGCTTCTAGACTCACACTGACTAGCCCTACTCTGAACTCTGTTTACAATCTGGTCTTATCTCCCCTCTTCCTCTGCTGGGCCTCTGTGCTTCAGCCACGTTAGTATTTTGCATTTGGCACCTCTAACAGGCAACACCCACCCCTCAACTTCTCCCCATAGCTGCCATTTCCCTCTGACTACCATCCTTCAAGTCTTGGCCTGGAAGTTTCCCAGAGCACCCTCTTTCTGGTCTGAATCAGCTGCTTCCTTAATGTATTTCCATAGCACACCCCTTACAAATCACTATTGTCTTTGTACTGACCTGGCCACTTGTCTGGATACCCCATTTTACTGTCATATCGACCACGAGCAAGGCCTTGTCTTCATGACTTCTGTATCACAATCCCCACCGTAGTGCCTGGCACACAGTGGATGTGCCAATAGATGCTAAATGAAAGAATACTTTTAGTAATGTGTAAAAGGTTGGGTATTCATTGCTCTGTGCCTTAGGAATATTAACTGTGATGTTCTTATCTTTGGGGAATGAAGAAAACTAAGGAAAATCCTCCTGTCCATCTGAAAGGGTCCTAGTGGGAAAACATTACAGATACGGTGAGGTTCTTGAAGAGAGGCTGCACATAAATCTAAGGAAACAATAGAATGAACCATATAAAATTGCCATTTTTGTAAGCTAAAAAGGATCCATTACTAGCATATCCTTTTGGTTCAATCTAAATTATCATGGTCCCTAGACTCTTCTCCACTATTTTCAATTCATTAGTTACTTAATCCAGCATTGCTATATAATGATGACTTCAGTTGAAGAAATTCATTTTTTCAGCAATTTCTTTCTGTTTACTATATGCTGACAGGCATTGTGATAAGGAAAAAAAGATGAATAGCATAGCCCTTGCCCTCAAAGAGCTCACAGTCTAGTGGAGAAAACCACACTTATACACACACACACACACACACACACACACACACTCATACATGTATTAATTACTATCATCACAGTTAACTACAGATACACCATCACTACCTAGGGAAGTCATATGGAAAAGTAACTTTCTATGATCTGTGAACTCTTAAGTGCCCGAAATATAGCAATTTCCAAAATAAAGAGGACTTGACTATCTAACATTACTGAATCTAACTTTTAACCATGAGGTAGTTGGCAGAAAAACAGAATAAGTCTCAGAAAGTTAATTTTGTCTCTTCATAGAAGCAATGAAAACTTATTAAGGAATTAGGACCAAGACCAAAATTTTATTATTGAATTTTTAATGATGCTTGTAAGGATTTTTAATAAGTCCAAATCGAAGATGTGAGGAAAGAAATTAAGTTAAATCCCCACAAATTAGATTGAAACATAAGTTGACATAAACATACTGATGGCAGCTGCTTCTAGAAAGGAAGTATACATATAACAAAATGTGCTGGGGTGATATTTTGACTAGCCTCATAATACTAAATCTCAAGAGATTTTTTTTTCTGCTAACACTAGCAAAGATTTTTTTCAGCTATTCAGATAAACCACTTTGTCCCATGTAACCAGCTTGTGAAAAAAACAAAAAATAAAATAAAACAAAAACAAACAAAAAAACCCACAATATGCATTTCTTTATGTTTTTTATTTTTTATTTTTTGGCTGCATCACGCAGCATGTGGGATCTTAGTTCCCCGACCAGGGATCGAACCCACGCCCCCTGCATTGGAAGCGTGGAGTCTTTACCACTGCACCGCCAGGGAAGTCCCTGCCTTTCTTTCTAATATTCAAAGTGAATGGCATGAGTCTTCATATTGTGAAAAAAATTTTTCTAGACATCTACGTTTTGTAAGTCCAAAAGACTAGGGGCCCCTCCAGCCCAAGGGGACTTGTCTCACAAATTTGAGAGAAAACTGGAAATTAGACCACCTGTGGGTGCTATGTGCTGTGCCAGTGTTTTTGTTCAAAAGAAGCGATCTTGTCTGGAAGGTGCATTCAGCACCCACTTTTACTTCTGGCAGCCAGGCTTGCTGCCCCTGCTGTAGAGGGAAGAATGGGAGCAGTCAGCTTACCTTCCTGCACACCTGGGTTACAGCCCCTTAATGAGCCTCCTCTTTGACATATTTTGTCTTATTGACGTATTTGTTTGACTATTTGTGGGTTTCTTTTGGGGGGGAGGGCGGGGGAGGATGGTCATTGAATTCTGATGTCTTTAGGAAAAGTATTTAATTTCCTATTCTTCCCAGACTCACCATTTCTTATTTCCTTCATAACTTACATCTACATAAACAAAGGAACCATTGAAGGGGTTCTGCCCATCTTGATCTGATCTCACCAATAGCTACAGCTAGAATCAGTTTTTTAAATGGTACTTCTCTTGATATAAAAAGTAAAATTAACTTAAGTTTCACTGGGCATCCCTTTATGAATACATTTGTGAGAGTAAGTATAAATTGAAGTCAGTTTCCTTGGGCAAGCAGTCTCTTCTGGTTAGCTGTATGTTTCTGATATATAGAAAACACACCACTTTCATCTCAAATGTTATTATGTTCTGAAATTCAGATCATAATAGTCATCATTTTTTCCTTTATAGCTCCATGTACCAAGTAAAATAGTGAGCTCATTATCCAGATAATTTAGTTTCAACAAAAATACTTCTGTTTTTTACGAATATCTTTGGTAAGGGATGATTTGGTCTGAGTTACCCAGCTAGTTGCCTAATTATTGAATTTTGCTCTGTCTGTGTAGACACAAACTCAGTGTAACTGTGGGTTTATACTACTTGTCAGTTTCTAACTTTTCTTCCTTAATCATTCTGTGCAAAGTGGCCAAGTTATGGTTGTTAGGGGAACCATAACCTTGGGTTTCCTGACATTTTTATCAATTGGAAAATCTGGAAAATGTGCTGTTGTCATCTGATGCTGCTGTGGTGAGTCAGGCTGGGTTTAACAAAAGGGTAGCGACCTTCATTTTAAGCATCAATCCACGCTTAGGATTTTCAGGATCTCACTGTGCCTTGGTTCCTGGGTGATCAGATAAAACTACTGCAAACACAGTGATGGCATGAGCGCCTCTCTGTTCTGGATCTGACAAAGGAAGAACAAGCTATGAGAAATAATAGGCTCTATTTTAAGGAAAATGTTGACTTGTAGATTATAATAACTTAGCTGCCATTGAGTTTATGAAGGGAGGCATGTTCTCACTCCTTTTCCTTTCCATTATTTATGAACTCCTACAAGTATTTCTTTATCAGTGACAGTCTGGAAAGAGACTTTCATTTGAGTTCTCAAGAATCCTCTAATTGCATTATCTTTAAATGAAAGCATTCAAAATTCATAGACCTTTATCTGGTTTTCAAAGAACGGTTGGACTTGACTCTTTTCAAGTTTAAATGCTTAAGATAAATATACTATAAAATCTAAGTTTGAGTCTTACTGACATAGATTCTGATTTTTTAACCTACAAAAATGAAATGTTTCAAACCCTGAAAGAGGACATAGTTTCTGGGGAATGATATTCAAAAGAGTGTGACATTCATTCCCCTTCTTTGTAATGAGATTAAATGTGCACAAGTAACATTTTCTGCTTTGCTAATAGGGAAAGACTGGGTCAGCTCCATGACACACGTTCTCCTATAACATAAACATGTTCAAGTTGTAGCTGTTAAGTAAAGAAATTAACTTCATAAACATGGAGGGTGAGTTAGAAGGAAGGCCTTCTTCCATGACCACCAATGTGAGGTAGAGCCTGTTATTTTCTTGCTTAATACCATAATGTGAGTAAAAGTTGGGTCTAGAAATGAAAGCCAACTTCTGTCAACATTGGTGTACCATTTCCTAGCAAAGTACTTAATTCGAAATGAGCAACAATATATCTGTTTCACATTTAACATGGTAGAGTCACAGTGCTCTTTTTTCATTGCTCTAAATTTACTTCATGCTTTCCTTTTCTAAGTGTCATCATATGAAAACTTACCTCAAAAAAGAAAATGAACCTCTAAATCTGGGAGGATGCATTTTTTCATAGGAGGTTTCATTGCCTAATGTTTTCTTCAAAAAAAAAAAAAGAAAGAAATCTAATTTATTTGTTTGCATTTCTTTCTCATGTTGATGATATAGTAGAACAAAGACAGAAATCACAGCAAAGTTATTTTAGGTGCCACATTCTGGTAGCATAAGTACAGATAGCTACAGGAATAGACAGCTGCAACTTTCACTCACAATCTAAAAAGTATCATAAGAACTTTCAACGGTGATTGATCATCTTTACTCTTCAATTTCCAAAAGCAAAAATTTTCAGCAGAATTTTTAGGAAAAAAAAAATCTTTCAGCAACAAATAAGTGAGGAAAAGAAAAGGTATCCACCATCAATGGAAAATCTAAACAATTACAGATTTAAGCAGTGGAAACAGTGTTGCATTTTTGTTTGCCTATTTATTTATTCCCACAAAAGGATTTGAGGGTGTAAGGAACAGTATGCTATCAGGGGTTTCTCAAATCCTCTGGTGTATAATGTTGGACTCAAGCATGTGTTGGATTGGGGTGGATATGAAGAAGAGTTAGTAGAAGGAGGAACTGAATAGCCTGCATTTTCGGAAGCATGATTTATATTGGTGACAGTATTGACACGTGAATTCTGTTAGGACATCAATAAAGTTGACACATTTTTAATTCTGATGAAAATAACCTGAGGCATTCTGTAGCTGCACTGAAGAATTGGTTTTATTGGTTCCCCAAACACATCAGACCCTTTCAAAGTACAAGCCTTCCACACATTTTGCCCTGAATAATGCTTCTTACTGGCTAAATTAATGTCTCCACTGGCCAAATTACTGTTTGTCATCAATACCTAGCCCAAATGTTATCTCCTCTGTGAAGACTTCCTGACTAGATTAGGTTAAATTAGATGCTGTGATGTATGTGGAAAGAAAAAGGAATAAATGAATATATGTTTTAGAGGTTCTCATTGAAAAACATTTATCTGTAAATATGTATATAAGTATACACATGTACACACACACACACACATACATACACACATACACACACTCCAGTAGGACAGACATTACATTCACTATGTTTAGTATCTGGCATGTTGTTAGTGCTAATAAATATGTTTTGAATGAATGAATGAAGTAATGGTGTATCAAACATAAAAGAGCAATATAATTTGTAAGAAAAAAAACATCCTTCTAACTTTCAGTAAGGATCATTTCTCTATTGGACAGGTAGATTTTCGTGACACTAGCCAACCAAATTATATGTGACCTGAAAGTTATGAGACTGAATGCTTTAGGAACTATGAAGTAGCCATTCATTTATTTATAAAATCATCTAGTCAATAAACAAACAGATTAAAAACTTTATCATCTAAACAGAATCTAGTTTTCTAATTCGAGTAATAACAACTGAACCTTGAAATGAGTCTCGTTCCATAAATAAGATTTTAATATATATGATCTTTTACAAGGAAGAAATACCAGAGTCATGTCTGTTACACAACAAATTTACCATTTGCTGTGTGTGGATGAAAGGAGGGGCTGGAGAACAGTCTCAAAAAAATTAATCAGTTAGGGGATAACTATTGTAACAGCCTCGTATTCCTAAATGGACCTTCAAACAGTTGGTTTTACTGGTTACAGCATAGACTTAACATAAGTTTTCATTCACTTAGCAGATTTCAAAAGCTATGTCTTACAGGGTTTGAAATGGTACATTTTTCAAAATATACCCAAGAAACACAATTAGTATTTAGGGAAGATATTGATTGATATACATATGTTTTACATGATTTCAACTGATGGAGCATTTTTCTCTTAAAAGTATTTTATTATTAACTAAATGGAATGTCCCATCTGATATCAACACCGAAGTCTACCTAAAAAACAATATACTAGAGCAGATGAACAAAATACGTTAAGCAAACGAATATTTTCTTTTTTGACATGAATTGGTAAAATATATACCGACCTATGTAGTCAGACTTATATATACTTACTGACAAAGATTAGGTTTCAGATGTCATGAAAACAGTACATTTTAGTTCATTTAAGGGAGTTCAAGATCCTATTCCTTAAAATTTTAACCATGAAAATTAAAGAAAATGCAAAAAACAAATGTATGACATCAAATGAAATGCCTACTGATTTCTCAATTCAATAAAATAATAGTGAATAGTGGAAAGAATTTAATATTAGAAATGAATAAACCAGAGGCCCACCTAATCCTCCTAACTAGCTGTGCGACTTTAGGCAAAGCCCCTTAACTTCTCTGGGTCTCAGGTTTCTTATCTGTAAAATGTAGCAGGTATTTCATTATTTAAAGCAGATAAACTCTAAAGTCATCTTTCACTCTAAAATGTTAATATTACAGTCAGCCCTCTGCATCTGCAGATTTTGTATCCATGAGTCAACCAACTGTGAATCAAAAATATTGGGGAAAAAAATTCCAGGAACTTTCAAAAAGTCAAATTTAAATTTGCTACATGCCTGCGACTAGTTACATAGCATTTACATTGTGATTTCACCTATTACATAGGATTTACATGATATTAGGTATTATAAGTAATCTAGAGATGATTTAAAGTACAGAAAATGTGCATAGGTTATATGCAAATACGATGCCATTTTATATAAGGGAATTGAGCATCCTCAAATCTTGGTACCCACGGGGTCCTGGAACCAATCCCCTCGCAGATACCAAGGGGCAACTGTACTTTAAAAATGGACATTCCGGTTATATGTATTTATGTGGCCTAAATTTCTTCTATGCAGACATAAATTGTATCATTTCACCATACCTAAACTATGATGAAATAGCTTAAAGTATCACAGTAAGAACTAAGGCCCCATGGAACTTATTTACAATTCACCATTTCAGGGCTGCCTGATGTTTTTAATTCCACTTGTATAAAGAACCACAAAAATGATATCACTTTAAAGCCATAAAGGTTACTAAATTTATCACAGAGTAAATATGTAGAAGAAAAATTCAAATATTGCAGGAGAGATTAGGCATCCAGACTCTAGCTAAATTTCTTTTAAGCCATTTTGGGAAGTAAAACACAATTAAAAGTATTTTACCCAGGGAGAGAGCTAATGAAGCCAGTGTCACTGGTTCAGTTCCCATGTGAGCCATTAGCTGTGTTTCATTTGACTGTCACACACTTGCTACCCTCTTAGCCCCGACTCACCATCCTTCACAATCATACTAGTGGTCACAAAGGAAATTTGGCGAGACTGTTTAGATGCGGAAGCCAAAATCTCTCCCCTTTGCCAGAAAAACAACTCAAAGGTCAAGCCTCAGTGATATGACCTCATCCAACTATAGATGGATCAGCTGACCATTGTGTTTGTTATTATTTTTATCATCATCACCATCATTACGATGCTGGCAGCATAGCATAATGGTTAAAAGAGGAGGCTCTGGAATCAGACTGTCTAGGTTTGAGTCTTTACTCTCCCACTTACTAGTTCAATGACTTGGACAAGTGCTTTAACTCCTTAGGCCTTATTTTCCTCATTTTCAATGCAGGTATTATAATAGTATGGTGAAGAATGAATGAGTTAATCATATAGAAAATTCCTGACATATACTAAGTACTCAGTAAATACTGTTATTATTATCTTTCAGTTGTCATTGTCATGTAGACTATTTAGCACTTTCTAGAAAGCATATGTGTGAGTTTCCTAGGGCTGTTGTAAACTAACTGAGTGGCTTCAAACTACAGAAATGTATTCTCTTACAGCTCTAGAAGTTGAAAGTCCAGAATCAAAGTACTGTCAGGACTATGTTCCCTCCAAAGCCTCTAGAAAACAATCATTCTTTGCCTCTTCCAACTTCTGGTGGCCAAAGTTGTTCCTTGGTTTATGGCAGCATAACGCCAATTTCTGCCCCAACTCCTCATAGACATCTTCTCCCTGTGTGTCTGTGTCTCTGTAACAAAATTTCCCTCTCCTTTCTTTTATAAAGATATCAGTCCTTTGGATTTAGGCCTGTCCCATATCCAGTATAAACTCATGCTAACTTGATTACACCTATTTCCAAATAAGGTCACGTTCACAGGGACCTAGGGGTTAGGACTTAAACATACCTTTCAGGGGGACACAATTCAACCCACTATAGCATCAAAACCAAAAGAAAAGAAAGAAAGACACAAGGAGAGGGGGTAAAGCAGAGAGAGGTAGAAGATCTGTTGCTAGTAGTTATTTGGGGGAAATAGAAAATAAATAGCTTCAAGGAAATCACTAATTCTTTACCTATAGCTACAATAAGCAGAGCATCATCCTAAATGTGGCTGAAGCCAAGCCCTGCAAAAATACCTTTGGGTCATGAGTGAGAAACAAGGTAAGGCAAGCAGACCTCTTCTACATGGGTGGTGGCAAAATGCTGTAAAACTCCTGACATAATTTTGGCTAAGTTATTTAGCACAGTCCTGCAAACGGCACCCTCCCTCTGTTGTCATGACTAATAAGTTGTGACTTACTGAGACAAATTCCCTGGGCCCTGCACTGGATGTGAGGCATCCTTGATCTATTAAAACCCAAAGAAGGTGATGACCTGAGACTAGTGTTTTCCCTGAGGACTGGATTCCCCACAGGGAGGGTCATGTGTTGTACAATGTGTTTAAGCAAGTTCTCAGTCTAAGCTGTTGTCCAGTCAAAGCTTGACTGTGTCTGTAAATAGGATTTTCCTCCCCAGGCAGTCTGACCCAGAAAAGAAAGCCTGATAAGTCTTCTGCCCAAAAGAGCCAAAAAGGATGAGGAATCGGTGGCTTTAGCCCATCACTGATTTAATATATGGCATCACCATGACGTCACCATGTCCAGTTTTCTCCTCCCAAAAAGCAGTGCTCAGTTTCCACTATATTGACTCAAGTAAATATGTTCTCACAATGGCAAAATACAGCTCACCATAGCAAAACCCTCAGTGGAAGAATGCTGTATACTTGGCCACAGTTTTAGGATTTAATTTAGGGGTTTATCTCTCGGCCAATGAGATTATGAGAAAGAAGCACAAGTATAGGAAGAAAATGGTGATGAGGCATTCTGATATTTGAAAATGGATGAGTTTCCCAAAAGAAGAACATAAAGCTCACTGGATCAAATTCAGATAGAAAGCTGGCAGGTTACCAGATGCGTAATTGCATCTTGAATTAAGCTATAATCCTCAGCACTTCTGAAAACAATAAGGATGAGCAAAACGATAAAGCACATTTGTTTTAAATAGCAGTATTTGCTTAGCATTGCTAATAACGTATTTTCTTAACACTCTGGTTAAGGCTTGAGACTTACAAAAATAATGCTACCTTTTTTTGTGCAGGGAAGAAAAAAGAAAATGTATTGGGGGGAGAAAATGGTGCATCCTATGGGGGAAAATCTGTATTTTGTGAGGAAAAGAAAATGTGTTTGCTTTCCGGAAAGATAATTTTATATATGTATTTTTTAAAAACAACCTTTTAGGTTTACAACGTATGCGTATAAGGTCTTTGTACACAACAGTGTGGGTTTTACACCAAGTCAAGAAGCAACTGTGACCACGTTAGCCGGGCTTCCGGAGAGAGGAGCTAACCTCACTGCGATTGTTCTCAACCACACGGCCATAGACGTGAGATGGGCTAAACCAAGTAAGTCAGCTTCTTACATCTTTATACCCCTTTCCCATATTCGTACCAAAATGAATTTCAAATGGACACATTAAAAAATGACAGAAACAGAAAGCCAAGTTCCCTGTGCTGTTCTTCCTCAAAGGAAGTTCTCTCTCCACTTATCCATCCTTCTTGGGCCTTCCCTTCCTCCTTCCATTCCTTTTGGATGGGGAATGTAGTTTTTGTCACACCAGTTGGGATAGAAATGTCCATATACTAATTTGATAACAATATAATATTGTGCACTTTCCTGCAGAGAGCTCTGCCCCCATCTCATAATTCATCACTTATTAGCAAGATCCATTTACTAGGATTGCAGAAGTATGATGGTTTTTTTCCAAGTGAATTGTCTTCAGCACTGGTAACAGCCAGAATTCCAGCTTGATACAGGAAAAGGAAGCCTGGCCACCATCACTGGACTTGCCACCATCACTGTTACTGCTTCAATAACACTGCAGTTCACCCTGGGCGCATTCAGAACACAACTTTATAGGCAGTTAGAAGAGCTCACATGTGGATATAATTTGTTCCTGCAACTTTAGAAACCACAATAACTGAAATTTCAGATCTGGTTGGTCAGTAGAGTAGCATTTCCCAGCTGATGTGTTAATTTGTAGTGATCCATTATCACAATCAGAAAAAACCAAGACTGACTGTATCATGGAACTATGTATTGTAATCCTTCTTAGAAGGATCACTTGAGATCTGGCAAATAGTTGAATCAAAACTTGCTAGACTATTACCAAATACTGAGAAATATCTGATTTGGAAATCCCCAATGAAAATACTCGTTTTGTAAAATTAAACTGTATCTACTAGGATAATCATCTACTAGTACATAAAAAGATGTAAAATGACTCCAGCTTGGGCAATCATAACCTTCTGATTTTGATTTTGTTATAGCCTAAGACGAGAAGTGATTCCTATTTCATTTAGAACATCTTGAGTGAATTTGCCCCTGTTCTGTTATATCAGTTGTTGATTAAAACCAGTGTTAGGTGACATTAATTGTAAATTAAAATTAGTACTGGTTATTTCGATCTACATTGCCACTAAATAAGCCATTTTTACCAAAAGACTATCACTCTAGGGTTTTTGTAAGGTTGCAGATTTCTAATGACCTGTGTCACCTCTACTGGGATCTCTTAAACCATTTACATGGAAGAACATAAGTTAATTGATGCTTATGACTACCTTCTGAGACACCTCTGGGAAAAAAAGACAAAGTTTTTATCTGGAGATGGATTTTTATGTATAATATATTTTCACTCATATCCCTCTTTCTATTTCGCCCTCAATACCTGATTCTTCTTAAAAACCTACTTAGAAAGGTGGACGCCCTCCCCGCTTCTGACATTTGAATACTTCTGTTAAGATCCGGCAGCTGAATTATCACCACTATAGGTCCTTTATGTTATAATTGCATGCCTGAAGTAAGCGTGCTTATAAAAACTGACAAACCTAATAGATCTGAAGCAGCTCACTGAAGTTTCATTACCTTGGTAAGCTGAACATCTGACCTTCAGGATGTAGGTAATGCAATCTGCTGTTATTTCCATTCATACCTTAGAAATTTTTCAGATAACTATTTGTGAGCACAAAGGTTAACTCTCCAAAGAGGGTCAGCTCTGTGAAAGTGTGTTGCATTATCATTTTCTTCCTTCCTGCAACCTGCTATCCTAAGTAAATTAACTAGTCATTCCACTGTGAAAGGGCCACCTCTTTTTTGCAAGTTTAATTTCAGTTGTTTTCTTGATTTGTAGGATAAAATTGGACCTGTCTAACACACTAAAAGACACAAAACTATAGGTTGAAAGTCATGAATAAGCTTATGAATATTTGCTTATTAAAAACCATAAAATATATTTTTTAAAACATATTCTTTCTTAACTATGACCCTCCACATGGGCACACCATTTGGATAGCAAAATATCTCTGGTAAATTTTTACCAATCACAGATTAACAGAGATAGGTATTAAAGTTTTAGAAGCACCCATTTTAAATGTTTGCATCTCTGTGTTGATATCATGTGAGGAAAAAGCATCCCTGCATCTGTTCAGTACATTTTTACGGCAAATATTACAAACTGGCAGCACATGGACCATATTTACTCCCATCCTCCATGCATTGTTTTGCCAGCAGCATTTGAAAAAAAATTTTTTTTTGCTAACATTTAACCATTAGAAGATTTCACATAAAGATGATGATTTTGGATTGATCTGAAAAACCCAATGATTGGGTGAAACTGTTCCCACATTGCTGAAGGGAAACTAATCAGCTGGCACTGGTTTCCCCTTTACACAGGCTGCACCCTCCCTGTCTTCCTGGTCCCTATATAGACATGAGGTTCTTATCCCTGCTTCCCATAATAAAAGATAATAGTTCAACCTAAGTGAAATACCATGAAGATAAATGCTATTAGTGGGGGAAAATCCCACTTTTATAAGAAAAGATACAAAAATACCTTCACTTAAATTGTTTATGCAGCCCTAGGAGTTAGAAACTGGCACTTAATAATTTACCACAAATTACAGTTAGTAGCACTTCTCACACTCAGACTCCGAGCTCAAGCATCCCATTTTCGACTGTTTCTCCTGCATTTGGCCTTAATGGTTATTAGCACTTTGTCAAGAGTGATTTAGTGAGATCCTTCCCATTTTGACTGCTCACTCTAAAATAAATGGTGAAAAATGCCTACGAGGGAAGGGGGTAGGAAGGCAGGGCCGCTTCTGAGGTCTCCTCGCTAACGAGGTCATTGACAGCCGGAAAAGAGCAAGAAAACACTGGAGGTGGTGAGAGAGGAAGGAACTGAAAAAGAAGAAATGGAAAAAATCATCCAAGGGCTGTCCACGTGACCATCTGTCAAGAGCTCCCCCTGACCTTCAGACGTTCACATCCTGTATCATATCATCCTCCTTGTCCATCTCTCCCCTTCCTCTTTTTCTTCCATCTTTCCTCTTTCTCTTTTCCTCTTCTACTTTCCTCCCTCCCTTTCGTTTCCTTTCCTTTCCTTCTTCCTTCCAGGAACATTTTTTTTCTGACTTTTTTGTCCTGGGCCCTGGTACTACAAAGACTAATGACGTAACTCCTGTATTATAATATCTCACTGAACTCTCCAGAAAATGTGTAAAGTATGAAGGCATCACCATTAAAAGAATTTTAATCCACATAAAATTTAAATCCACATAAAATTAAATCCACATAAAAAGCATCTGCCTCATCTTGCTCCCTTAACCAGAAACCACTAGAGTTTGTAGCTAGAAGAATTTTTGACTTGTCGCAACTTACCTTGTTCGGGTGGCAATACATATACATCATTCCAAATCTCACCTCTTTTGAAAGCACCCACCATCATTGGCTCACCTTGTCCCTCTGCTTCCCCTCCCATCACTCCAGCTACCAAAGCAAATAGACTGGATGCGCCTTTTCCACTGGCTTTCTGCGCGTTCACTTGTGCACCTTCTGTAATCTGACCTTCTTCCCTTTCATTCTACTGATTTGGTCGTCTTGAAATCATTCTCATAATGACCCAATCCAATGCTCTCTTGTTAGTGCCATCCTATTCTGTTTCTCTGTGGTAGTGGGTCCATAAATGACCCTTCCTTACTCAAATGCCCTCTCCTGTGTCACCAGCTACTCTTGTTCTCATCCCCTAAAAACTTTTTTTTAAGTTTTTACAGTTTTATTGAGAAATAATTGACATACACCACTGAATAAGTTTAAGGTATACAGCATGATGGTTTGATTTACATATATTATAAAATGATTACCACAATAAGTTTAGTTCTCATCTCATATAAATATAGTAAAAAGTAAATTTTTTTCCTTAGGATGAGAACTTTTAAGACCTGCTCTCTTAACAATTTTCCTATATATTATACAGCGTATATAACAATTTTCCTATATATTAAACTATCATCATCATGGTGTATGTTGCATCCCTAGTACTTATTTTTTAAAATTTTAATTTATTTTTTTATACAGCAGGTTCTTATCTATTTTATATGTATTAGTGTATATATGTCAATCCCAATCTCCCAGTTCATCCCACCTGCCCCCCCCAAAGACTTTCTCAAAGTTCCTCCTGAGTATTTTTCACCCTCTAACTCTCTTGTTGGTGATTCCATCTATCTCAGTGTTTTAAATTCTCCTAACTAGAAAAGTGGCAAAACTCTGTGAAGCCGTATGAAGGAATAATTTTTAAAATAGGCTTTGGAATCAGGGAAACTTATGTTTGACTCCCAGTTGCAGTATTTTCTAGTGCTATGACCTAAAACAAGCCACTTAACTTCACTATATCCTAGTTTCCTAATTCAGAATATGGAGATAATAATAATAACTGCCTTAAAATATGATGATAAAGATGAAATAATATATGTTTAGCACTTAGTAATCATTTAGTATTGGTATAAAGTATTGTTCTCTCTCTAAAATGTTTACAGTGCTTTCAGCAGCATTTTACCAAAAAACTTGGGGAGCCATTTCTTTTGTTTGCTTGCTTTGGGTTTTGTTTTGTTTTATGTTAATCATTTAGAGTCATTTTTTTTCCAAAACAAACTACTTTATATAGATGTATAGTCGATTTACAATATTGTATTAGTTTCAGGTGTACAGCAAAGTGATTCAGATAGATAGATAGATTCTTTTTCAGATTCTTTTTCATTATAGGTGAAGCCATTTCTAATAAAAAAATGGGACATAATTTTTCAAAGCATTCAGGTAAAAGCATGTCTACAGTAAGCTGAAGATGAATAAAGACCAAATCTCACTTTATAATTAACTGACTTGGGTAGAAGGTAGAACTACTAACCACTGCTAACTCCCCTTTTCCTTTTAGTGGTGGTGCTGCATGCCCACCAATGTAGACTACCTTTACTAGCCTCCTTTGCAGTTAGTTGTGGCCATGTGACTGTGTTTCTGCCAATAGAATGTGAAAAGAAATATGAGTCTTTTGGGGTCATAACCACAAAACACTAGGTACATGCCTATCTGTTCTCTCTTCATCCTCTCCCTGGACTAGACTGTGGATGCTGCAGTGTTCTCAGTTTCAACTCTGCAGGCATGGCCAACACCCTAAGCGATCCAAAGCCACATAAGAGAAAGAACCTGGGTTCTTGAATGACCACACGGAGCACAATCTGATTCACTTACTTTGAAGCTATTGTGTGATACAGATTAACATTTATTGTATTTAAGTCACTTTATTTAAGGGCTTCTTGGTTACAGTAGCTTAGCTAACTAACTCTGTCCCTGTTTGCCCTTATCAGTTCACTTTAAGAGCAGGAATGATCTGTCCTCTTTCCATGGCCAAATATAGAATGATGAATAATTGACACATTTCATACACATTTCCTTTAAATACAGTTTTCTCTGGAAGGTTATTGATTGAAAGGAGCTGGAACACAATGAGAGGCTAAAGGAGCTGGGGGCAGGGTGGGTTCCAAAATGCAGGTATTTGTTTTAGTTGCATAAACTAGATAGAAGGCATCTGATATCTTGCTGGGAAAAATAAGGAGCCTGGCTTGGCTCATAGCTCAGGAGACTCTACCCACTTCTTTATGTGAGCAGTTTTACCCTCAGGCAGAGTAAAAATTTTCTTAAGAAGTAGTTGTGATAAGTTCAGGTTTTCTAAGAAGTGCTTAGTTGATGACACAGAGCTCTGCACAATAGAACTTGGGGAACTGGACTCTAATCTGAGAATCTGTGAGCAAGAAAAACACTTCTATTATAAAATAGCCTTAATAGGGTCCTTCCAAGTTTCTATATTGGAACAAAGTTACCACCCACTGAGCCTGCTGAAGAATTAAATCCTAGACAAATCAATTAGGAGACCTATTAAATGGAATGGTTTACTGTGATTGCTCTAGATTAGGGCCACAAACTTTTCTGTAAAGGTCCAGAGAGTAAATACTTCAGGTTTTGCAGGCAATATACATTCTCTGTTGTAACTACTCAACTTTGCCATTGTGGCCTAAAAACAGCAATAGATAACTGTTATGGGCACTGAGATTTGATTTTCACGTGTCATGAAACACTATTATTATTTTGATTTTTTTCCCAACAATTTAAAAATGTAAAAACCATTCTTAGCTCACAGGTTATATACAAAGGGGAGACAGGCCAGATCTGGCCAACAGGACAGATTTTACTCATGGTAAAATCATGAGTTTGTTCACCCCTGATCTAGATGATAAAGATCTAGAGGACATAACTGATATTGATAACAATCTCTAAAAATAATCCAACAGCATATACAGAGTGTGATCCTTTTGCAAGAGGACTTTCAACCAGCCCATCTAGTAACTTTTAAATTATTTGGAAATCCATTACCAAGGAGAGGGGCTTGTTCTAGATTTGAGAATTTTCTATGCCTAAGACCTCATTTCTGACCTGTACATGGAGAGCACCAGCAAAAATGTCATTTAATAGCAAAGATTTTATCCAAAGTTTATAACCCTCTTCTTCAACTCACTGAGGTTGACCTGATATGCTACAGTTAGAGCAATACCTACTTATAAATGTCTGTGGTCTATAAAATATGGGTTACTGAGAACAGGATTAGAATACCTGAGAAATATTTCCCAATGTACACGTATTTACCATAATCTCGTAGGAAATCCTCATACCATCCTGCTGCTTCAAACACAAGTTAGTATTCAGAGCTTAACTCCAAAGTATATGTATAACTCTACTTCAGATATTCACACTTTAATTTTGAAGTAAACCCGGTGGCCACAAAAACACTTCAAACTCAAGAAGTCTCAAGTGAAACAATACCTTTCAAATCCTCCATCCCATAATTACTCCTATGTTTTCATCTTGATTCCTAGGATTCACACAAGACCCAAGACCAAAACTCGGACTTTTATCTATATCTCTTCCTTATCCCTTTCTAAACTGTCCTGGGTCATTTAAGGACCTTGGCTCTTTCCATGCGGTGCATCCACATTCCTTCAGGCCTTGAGGTCCTTCTCTTGCTGGGAAAACTAGAGACAATCAGAGATGGTCAATTGGTCTTTAACACCTTTGTCCAAAAATGGCACAAACTGGCCACGTGACCTCACCCAGATGCAAGGAGCCCAGGAAACGTAGTCTACCTATTTGACAAGAAGAGAGACACATGGGTATCAGTGAGTGCTAGGGATTTTTACCACAACTTTTCTGTAGTGATTTTTAAAGTTTAATTGCTATTTAGCCTGTTGATGCTGCTAGTAGTTAGTGATGTCTTTCTTTATTTTTCTGCGTCTCTCTATTTTATGTATGATCAAGAATTTAGTGTAGTGTTATTTTCCTTGTCCTTCTCACCTGCCACTTTCAATGTCTGGTTTATAAATTATTATATAATCATTTTACATAATTAACTTCTCTTGTTTTGATATTTTATCATCAATTCTTAAACTTCCCTAATCTTAAGCTCTGGATCTTGATTCATCTTTTTGTCTTCTAGATAACATCATTGGAAATTTTTTATAATTAAAGTTAAATAAGTTAAATAAATGAGCTATATATTCTCTTAACTTCTGCCTAAATAAGAACATTTGTCTGTTGTCCTTGCACATTCTCTTAATTTTTACCTATATAAGAAAATCTTTCTGCTGTATTTGCACATAAATAATGACTTAGCTGTGTATGAATTCTTGGATCAAAGTATTTTCCCTCAAAACTTCTTGAAAGTTTTCCATTGTCTTCCAAATTTGTTGTTCCAGAGAAGTCTGAAACTTGCCTGATTTTTTTTTCTCCTTTGTAGATGATATTTTAATTTTTAGTTTATTTGAGAAATGTCATAATGATCCATGATATGCCTGTGTTTGGATATATTGCCATTATTTTAGCCAAAACTATATTAATCTATTCAATTTATAGACATAAACCTTCATTTTGGGTCAGGTTTTATGGGATATTTTATATCCATGATTATTTATTCCATTTATTTTTCAAGTTAATTAAATTTTTTTCATTCTCAATATCTATAATTTTGACATTCACTGATTTCTTCTTAGTCATTTTCCTCTTTCTTTTTTTCCTGTCCTACATTTTTAACTCTGTCCTTTTCTGCTTTCAATGTAGATTTTAATTCTGCCATTGGTTTTTATGTTTCCTTACTTTCCTTTCTTATTTAAGAAGGTCATTTAATATCTTCATGTCTTCATGTCTATCCTTCCATGAAACAGTCACCTGTTTCCTAGAGCACCTTTTGCACAAAGGCATGTCCCTTTTGTTATTTTTAAAAACATCATGCAAATGTTTTATAAAGCTTTCATCTTATTTGTATAGAAGTAGTATATGAAAAACAAATTCTACTTTTGGAGGTTCTGGACAGTGTTTCCCTTATCTTATACCTTGTAATTCATGTTTTTCTCTTTTCAAAAAGAGAAATATATTCAGGTCCAGTTTTTACCAATCCACAGGGAGGGTGAATTTTGCTCGTCTCCTTATTCCAGCTATTTCAATTCTAACAGCATTCCTCAAGGTCAGCAACCTTGAATTGTGTGTTGGCCAGTGGAAATGAGGATGCATCTTCTGTTTCTTAGCTGGTTCACTGACTTAGAGCCCACTGAAATTTGAAAACCCTGTTTGAACAATGTAAAAAGACACTCCTTTGCATGTACAGCTCCCTGAACTTATCACGGTATGACTAGGAATATGAAGATCATTTAATCTAGTTAATGTGTTTCTACCGTTTTTCTGTGTTTTGGACTCTGCACTGTAATGTCAATGAAGGAAGAAAGAGGAATGTTGAAGCAGATGGCGAGAGGCAGGGCAGTGCAGAAACCTGGCCCACGTTGCCTAGCAATGCTTCCTGTTTCTGGTTAGAAGAGTCTCATCCCATGGAGTAAGATGGAAGCAATGGAACTGAACCCCATCTTTTCCTTTCTTCTTTGGGACAACAGATTCTGTTCTATTTCAGGGGGTTGACGTATGGCACATGGCTAAGAATGGACATTTAATGACGTTTCATCCAGATACTGTCATATGATCTTTGCTCATCTTGAACGTATGGCGCTAGCCCCAATATTTTCAGTGTATATACACAGGTCCATTCCCTGGAACTTGATAGAAGAGATATCAGGCACATTTAACCATGGTAAAATCCATTTATATTTCTGAGTAGAATTTGAAAGCATTTCATTAATACTATATCTTTAGAGCTTGAATTTCTAACCGGTGTGCTCATGTAACAAACTAAAATACAACAAGAACTTCAAATCTAGCAGACTTTCTATTATATCTTAGCTGCCATAAATTAATAAGGAATCATACTGTAGGGCAGCAGAAAATAATTCTAATGATAGAAGGAACTTTTGCCCTCACAGAACCAGTGACTTTGCTGTACTCGACAAATATTATCATTTGGGAAAATATCAATGGACACGAATAGCCAGTTCCTGACAATGCATTATAATGACCTCATTATTAAAGATGCTTACGTTTTACGACATCAGAGAAAAGAGACATCTCAATCTCCAGAGTTTTCCAAAGTAGTTGCTAAACATCTCTTACTATAAACTCTTTCAACTATACTGGCGTACCAAACGTTTTTAACTATTGCTGGATGTTAGGCCAAAGTGGTAGTGTGCTCAGGAAACAAACAAAAACTAAAAATCAAACCGGCATTCAGTTTTGATGTAAGACACCCCAAGATCTTAATGAACAGGGGTTCTTAAAAGAAAGTCATGAAGTTCCCAAAACCATATTCCTTTTCATGGCCGTATGCCAGGATCTCACATATTAGAGACACTGTACTTCAATAACTATAAAGAGAAATGCCACCTTTCCCTCCCCATCCTTGCTTAGTGCTGCAGGACAGTGTTAACACAAGCTTTTACATACAATTTTAGGAGCTTTTACATACAAAACTCCAACCTCCAACCCTAACACAGATCAAGGTAATAGATCCTGCTTAAGGTCTTCAAAAATAATGCTAATGGAAGCAGAGCAGTATACTATTTTCTACCTAAGAAAATCTGAGTGTTGTGTGTCTTCTTTTTAAAGCATCGTAATAGGAAAATCATGAGAAGAACTTAGTGCAAGAATGGAGAAATTGGGTGAAAGGAAAAAGAAAACAAACTGGTCTTTGAAAGGACAAGGGCTGAGGAATTGATGAGTTATATTTGTGAGACAGTAAGCGATTGATTTTGGCATCCTTTAAGAGCTTATCTGCATCATACAGACAACAGTGAACTAGGAGAAAAGGATGGGAGCCTTGATCAAAATTCAAGTATCATCCTAGGATCCTACTGAGTGAATCTTTAAGGAGAGCATACTACTTCACTCTGCTACATCAACAGTGCACATAACAGGGTATCTATCTAAACATTCTTCCAGGTATCATTTAGCAGATTTTGTTAGCAAGTGAAAAACTTCCTCAGGTTTTAGAATCTGTGTCAGGACGTGCCCCCATTTGTATTAGCATAGAGTTCTCTCTAGGACTATTACTTATGAACAGAAGTTTTTCCCTGTACTGCATATTTTTATTTTATTCAATTTCCTTTCATAAGTATTATATCAAAGTTTTGAAGATTAGTTGTGTACTTATAAATATTAGGTTGGCCCAGAAGTTCATTTGGTTTTAAGTGAAAATAAAAGATACAGTTTTCATTTTCACCAAGAACTTTATTGAACAATGTATTCACTAACTGAATGAACTTTTTGGCCAATCCAATAGCATAATTAAAATATTTAAAAGTTTATTTTCCTTTAAAGTTAAGACTCTGTGCAATTAATTATGAGATGGGGGTGAAATCACCTTTGTTTAGAAAAGGTAAAACCCAGCAACCCTCTAAGGAAAATTCTATAAGCTTTCCCTTTTCTCATTCTAGGAATAGCTAATGATAGAGTGTATTCTCTGTCTTTTCCCCCGAGACCCTTTTATATCAGCTACATTTACAGTGTCCTGTGTTCATTGTTAACAGCTTTTCAAGACCTACAAGGTGATGTTGAATATTACACACTTTTTTGGAGTTCTGCTACCGCCAATGAATCTCGAAAACTCCTCCCAGATGTAAACTCTCATGTCATTGGCCACTTAAATCCAAACACAGAGTATCGGATTTTTATCTCTGTTTTCAACGGAGTTGCCGGCATCAACAGTGAAGTGCTGCATGCAACCACTTGCGACGGCGGTGAGTCCAGATTTCAAGGGATGCTCGGCTTCCGAGATGCGAATGCAATTGATTGATTCTCGCTGAGGCTGAGATCAGTCATCCTTCCATTATAAAATTTCCGGTGTTGCAGGGAAGGGGGTCGGAGCTAAAATGCTTAAGTGCTGGCTGTCGTCAAGTGGCAGATCAATAAGTGGTCCCGTGGAGACAGAGACACACGGCTCCAATCATGGGATATTAGCCCAGTTTGTTCCTGTTCTTTTCAGTGTATGCTTAGTTGGAAGGTGAGTTCACATCAATACATGGTGACATTTAGAAACATTTTTTTTTAAGAATTGCTCTCAGAAGCAAGATGCTATTCACGACGACAGCCAAGCACAGTGAGGGCCCTCCCTGAGTCACCAGAAATGGTAGGTGGAAGTTCAGCCACTGAGAAAAACTCCCTGTGACTCATTTCTAAGCCAGTTAGCAAGGGGGAGGGAGCAAGGGAAGCAACTTGTGAATCTGAAATGTGTTTGGAATGGTCTTTCTAATCTTTTTGGTTTCTAAAGTCTCATGATAAACATTATAATATCATTACCTCCAAGCCAGCGTTCCAGGTCATTAACGGAGCACTTTAAGTGTGGAACCCATTCCCCTTCGTGGTGCCAAAGGTTGACACCTTTTGTTTATAAAATAGAATGGATCACAAGGACAATTTTTCAACTAGTTAAGATGGGCTCTTATGATAAAAATAGGTCTTTGCATAGTTATTTCTGACATGCTTGAATAATTGTATAATTTAACGCCAAGCAAGATTTTTTTCTAATGTTAGATTTCATCATTACCTATGGTAATCAACATTCCACATCATTTACATAATGACAATATTGCATTATTGCTTCATATTGCTTGAGTTACAAGCTAGTAACATCAAATGATTTTTCACGTTCCACCAGCCTCGATATATTTGAGTTATATTTTTTTTGCTTAAGGAGCAAATTTTCTTTCTTTCTTTCTTTTTTTTTTTCTTCCCTGAGAGGTTTGGAGAAGTGCAGGAATGGGAAAAAACACAAATAATAGATATGTGTTAGTGGTGCAGATGGGTGAATAATTTATCATCATATCCCACTGGTCACATAGTATTGAAGATTAGCACTACGCTGGTGGTATAAAGCATTTTACCACCAATTCTCATGGTTTCTAACTGAGAGTATAATAAGCCAATTTACAGAGGACTACAGACTGTGATAACTTCATCAGAGGAAAGCAGATAAGCAACAAACCCTTCACTCAACCTAAATACTAATCGGCATTTAGTTTAACAAGTGCTTTTTCAGAGGCAGCTGGAGTTTATTCAGTTTCTTCCTTTAATTCCAGAGCCTCAGGGCATGCTTCCTCCAGAGGTTGTCATCATCAACAGTACAGCTGTACGTGTCATCTGGACAGCTCCTTCAAACCCAAATGGTGTTGTCACTGAATATTCTGTCTATGTAAATAATCAGCTCTACAAGACTGGAATAAATGTGCCTGGGTCTTTCATTCTGAGAGACCTGTCTCCCTTAATGATCTATGACATTCAGGTTAGAACATTGTTTTTTTGAAGGTTAAACTTTTGGGTGTGTTAAATAAAACATGCTGGGTTATGTCTCTTAGTGGATACCTTCCACCTTGGTTACACATGAGTTATTTGGTGGGGAAGGGGAGAGAAAAGAGGGAAATTGATCTGGATTACATCTGTTTGCTGCGGGCAAACACACGAGTCACTGGAGAGGGGATAATGGGACTGTGGAAAGTGATGGTGATGAGGATGGTGATGATATTGTCACTGGCAAAAGGAAGCAAATCATGTGTTTGCAGTCAGTCTTGCCAAGCAGCTTGCCTTTTTCCTGGTTCTTTTACTGATAACAGAACCAGAATTAGCCTGTAACTGTGGAGATATTCTTTCTACTCCTATTTCTGCTACTTATTAAATGTAACAACTTTAGGGAAGTTATGCAACCTCTCTTGGTGTTGATTGTCTGTTTTGTAAGAGCAAAGGACTAGATGACTTAAAACATTCTATCCCCCTCTAGCACTCTGTGATTCTGAACCCAACACCAATAACAAAAATAAATGAATATATGGCAGACGACAAATATTAAAAGATTTTATCTGAGGATGAAAGAAATATATCTGTTCATCCTTCAACAAATGTTCAATGATCCTCACCTATATGAAAGCAATTGTATTTTAGTTTTTTGCCCTTGGGCCTCTTTGAGAATCTGTTGAAGTCAGTGCACACTGCCCTAGAAAAATATGTATATTTTGATGTTTATATGACAAAAGTTAACACACAATTTCAGAGAGTGCATTGACCATTTGAGAGCCAACTCCTAGATCTCTTTGAGATCTACTGATCTTAAAAGTAGAAAAAAATATAAAGAATATTAAGGCATATAAAACAAGGAACTTACCTTCAAGGAATTGGAAATCTTGTCAGAGCACTAGGATATAAAAGATAACAAGGCCAAATGCAAAAATTAATGATAAAAACAGAATTTTTCAGAAGCTCAAAGTTTAGAGAGAAGGGTTGCCATTTGGTAAAATTTTAACTAAACTATGTTCCTTCTAGAATCTATAAGAGCTTTTAAAATATTTTTCAGAAGATATTAAGTGTGGAAGTTGTATTTGACCACAGAAAACTTCACTGGCTCTGTTCATTAAGTGAACATTTTCCCAGCCCCTTCTTTCCCACATATTTGAAGGTGAAACATACGTAATCATCTGGCTACAACCAATGCATTAGCCTCTCCACTACTAGGCCTAGCTTCCTAAGAAAATGACATAAAAAGAGATTTCATAAAAGAAGAAATGTACATTGATTATTTTTCATTGTGTTCCATGATTCCCATCTACCCACCTGAGTTACCTTAGCCTGGACCAGTGGACTGATATTTTTCTTCATGACTCTTAGAGTGAATCTATATATATGTGTAGCTCATCACATTATAAAATGAAAATCACATTCAAAATAAATAGAAATATAACTTTATGAACAAGGTTAGCATAGGAAGGTGATGAAGGATTTGCTGTATTTTCCTCTTTGGGACGCTGGCGGAGAAAGCCAACAGAGCCCTTGAAAGGCAGCTTATTCATTTGCTTTATAGGACTCAAAATACATCCTGGGGGTGAGATCCCTGGATGCTGTGCATGCATATCCAGCATCAGCCTTCCAACCATAGAGCAAGAGTTGACATGTAAGCATTCCAGGCATGTTCTACTCTGACAGGCTTCACTCAGACCTATTGGTTTGAGTCACTAATGGCCTGAGGAGAGTGCATTTTGATCCAATTTGGGACATGGAAACAGATGAGGAGACGAAAGACCAAATTAGAATCTAACACTTAAGCTTTGTTATAAGATGTTCTTATCCTTCATAACTGTATTTTTATGAAGCTCTTCACCGTCCAGAAATGCTGCACTTGAAATAGTTGTTGCATTACTGGGAATTTGAATATCAAATTTCAAAGATTTTTATTTCTGATGTCAAGGATGATTTGGCTCCATTTAAAATACGCACTTAATTGATATGCCTAATACTTTAAAACTAAGATTCTCTATACTAACCCCCTCTGTAAAATAGCCACTGATTTTAAAGCAGACATGTAGATGCACCAAAGCATCTGCTTTTTTGAATGAATCATTTTACATATCCCTTTTTAAAGGGAATAAGCATTTCCATTTTTAATTCAATTTTATCTCTTTTTATGCCCCAAAGATGGAGACTTGGAATATTGCATTATCAAGGTAGTGAAACTATTGACACATTTCTCTAAAGTCAAAGTAAAAGCTTTCTGGAGAATTATTTAAATACACTTAAGTTTAGAACTTAAAGCTATGGTTATTATTTAGATAAGACAGTAGGGTACAGTAAAGCCTGAATCAGATATTTCATATCTTATCAGCTTCATCATATTCCCTGATTTCTCTGACCCCTCCATTTACAAACTTCTGAACGTGGAGTTGTAAAGTTTCAATAAAATTATCTGTGCAAGTACCCATCATAATATTTGGCATATAAAAGATTCAGTTGAGTTGATTTTGAGTTATCTCACTATGCATCATATAGTCAAATATTTCCCAATATGCATGAAGTTTTATTGTCCTTAATTCTATTATAGCAAGCATATTTTAAGTTCATCTGCCTGTAAGTTGTTTGAGGTTTCATTGGACATATTCAGAGTAAACAGCCTTGACAGTGTTTAAATATCTACTAAGTATTAGCTCAAAATGCTATGTGGCATAAATAAATCACACAAAAGCATTATAAAAACTCCCATTTAGGTGCAAACTACCCCATGAACAAAGCGACGTAGCTACTAAATATAACACATAGCACATTTGTCTTTACTCAAATGCCACTTGAAATTCAGAGAACTGTGTTGCTTTAAAGGCTCAGGATTAGTGTTTAAGATTCATCAGTATCTAGTATCCTCCATTTATGTATTAAATGCTGAAAGTAAATTAGCATTGGAAAAAGTTCAGTTCCTCTTTGGTTTAGACTTTACTGGAGAGCAGAAGGGTGTCGCTTTGTAGATTGTCCACTAGCGACCTCCTGTATGTTCATCTGTTTCTCCCCCCTCTTGTCGAATATGTTCCTTCTGTGTTACTCATGCTTGATGAACCTGATTTCTAATCTTTAGTTATTCCACCCTCCTCGGTTTTTATTCAGATTAGGTGGCAGAATTAAAGGGTGAGTGATGAGTTTCTGCTGTGATTAAGGTAAAAATACAATTGCAGCTGGAACAAATGGATATAAAATAGCTCAGCCATATTGGAAAGCTACCCTAGACCTCATTTTTCTTCCATTAGACATTAGCATTGAGGCTATTTGCTATAAAGTGTCAAGACTTCCAGAAGATATCATCATTACCCTCTCTTGTTATAGATCCAGAGAGCAGTATGCAGTGATAACATATTATGCTTGCCAACTGTCACCTAAACATCCTCCCTTCCTTAACTGTGCTCCAAATAGATGAATATGTCTGTCTCTTTCTGAAGGGTTGGAACCAGAAACTAAACATCACCATTTGAATCACTAGATCAATTGTTCTGAGCTCATTTCTGTGCTTTATTTTGACCTTTCCCACCAGACTCAATTAACATAAAAAATTAAGATTGATTAAACCCTAAGATGCTGTAGAGAACTATAAAAGACTCCTTTGAAATGAGGGGGGGTGAGGTTCAGTCCATCGGCAATCTGTATTTTGAAAGTATTTGCAATAATTCTTTTCTAAACTAACATTTGCAGGTTGAAGTCTGCACAAAATATGCCTGTGTGAAAAGCAATGGAACCCAAATCACCACCATGGAAGATAGTCCAAGTGATATACCAGCTCCCACAATTCATGGCATCACTTCAAGGTACAAATTTTTTTTCAATTAAACTAAAGAACTGATCATAAACAATGAAAATAAAAATCAAAGGTATCATCCCAGCCATGACAATCTCATTTAGTAGATTACTGTAAATATGTGTGTAAATCAAATGTTTGATATTATTAGGTATTGATCTTCAATAGACATGTCCCCTAACATTTAAGCTTTGATATCCCTGATTGCCCAGCTTCACTTCCTTTTACTCAGTAATTGTGAACAAATGCTGAAGTGCATGGAAAAGTTGTCCTTCAGTAAATCCTTTCGTGAGGCAAATAATACAACTTTAACTAGAATGACTACCTTCTAACTTAATCTCTTTGAAAAAATTAGAATTAGAGATATCAGATTCCCCTAAAGCTAGAAACATCTGTAAAATAATTACCGGAGATAAATTATTGGATAACTGTTACCAATTTTATCAGATTCTTCATAGAATCCCTTTATTTTTCTGTATACTTTTGTTGCTGAGCAGTGATCAAAGTTTGAAAGTGAGCCTCTTTTCAACTCAAAATAGCAATAAGAAGAAAAAGATTTAACATCAAGTTTCCCAAACCAAAAGTGATATTGTTTTCATCTCTCTGTATCAAGTCAAGGCTAGAGAAAGAAACCTGAGTATTCCCACATCATACTTTTGCCCCAACCAAATGACTCACCTTTCATCTACACACACATACACACATACACACACCCCATGTACACACATGCACACTGGCTAAAATGTACACACATGCACACTGGCTAAAATAATCAACCTGTTATAAAATATTTCAATTCTGAAGGATTCCTTTATGACGTATTGAAATTTCTAGGTCTTTTTTGTTAATCAGTTCAAAAGTATTTGTACTGATTTGGGGAACTAGTGATTAAAATAATTAGAAAAACTCAAGTAATTGTATTCTTAGATGTTCGGAGCAAAAGTCATATCTTGTTTTCTTGAGTACATCTATAAAACACATGATGATATCTATCTAATGTAGGATATGTTAATTAATTGATAATTCCCTCAGCAGATTTTGCCCACCTATCCACAGGATTGCCTACCTTGTAGGGGGAAAATGGTCAAGTTTAAGGGATACCAAAAAGCTTTATTTATTTTTTCAGCAAACACACTTGTGGGTATAATACTATAAGAAGTGAAAGTAATACAAAGAAATATAAGACATGGTTCTAAATTTTCACAGTTCCAGTCTACTGTGGGAGACACTGCCCTAAACAAATATTTATAGAACAGTGTGAGAAACACTACAACAGAAGCTTATAATATGCAAGAAGTGCATAAAAAAAACCCAAGCTCTACCCATGATTATCAGTGAAGGCATCATGAAAGATGTGACATTTGAGTTCATTCTTAAAGAACTCAAGGAAGATGTATAGGTAGGTGGGTGGATGTTGTCACATTTCTTGCCTGTTAGCTTCCCTATGACTCAAGCTCAGGTGAATAGCATAAGGGAATATGTCTTAGATTACATATTTACATGTAGCTAAAAATAATATGCAAGCTTTTTTAGAAATTGAGCAAATACCCATATGTTTCTCTGCCTCTAAGATATTTTTTTAAGAAGATGCTTGCAGATGATAACAGAAAAAATATTTTTTAGTTGTGGTTAAAGACTGCTTATCCCCAAATATAGTAAGTTGGTGGCAAAAACATTAAAAAGGGTATACAACAAGAGCAAGGAAAATAACCAAGCAGATGACAATAACAGAAGAGAGATTTTCACACAGTTTTTGAAAGCAGTATTTGGCAGGGAGAGACAAATGACTTTGTACAGTGGCGAAATTTACAACCAAAGTGTTGGTTGGCAGAGGGAGATAATGACACAAAACAAACCAATTTGCTCTGCCAAGAACCTCAATGGCTGAGCACTTAACAAGCTTTCAGAATTGTGAAGAAGAGGAAGATGGGGTAAAGTTCAAAGCTGAAAGTTTACAGAAGAGTGGTCGGGACCCGTAATTAGTCAGGGTTCTCCAGAGAAACAAAACCAGACGTGAAAACTCAGGAAAGCTGGGGGTGTAGTCCCAGTCTGGATCCAAAGTTTTGAGAATTAGAGGTGCCAATGGTGTAAATCCCAGTCCAAGTCTGAGAGTGAGAGAAGACTGATTAGGTCAGGTAGTCAGGCAGAGAGAGGAAACTCTCCCTTCCTTCACCTTTTCATTCCATTCAGACCCTCAACTGATTGGGTGATATGCCCACCTACATTATAGAGAGCAATCTGCTTTACTGAGTTCACAGATTCAAATGCTAATCTCATCAGAAACAACCTGCAGATACACCCAGAAATTATGTTTAGCCAAATGTCTGGGCACCTTGTGGCCCAGTCAAGTTAACACATAAAATTAGCCATTACAGAATGCAAGGTTGCCCACCTCTGTATCATTCATCCATGTGTCTAATTCTCTTCTTCCATGTGGCATATTCCATCACCAGGAGATTAGAAGTTTTTTCTCAAGAAACTGAACAGAGGTATTTAGGAATTAGGGCTACTAGGCACAGTGGAAATCTGGGATGAGGGGCAAAGGTAAAAATCATGTTAAAGTGGTAGACTACAATTAGAATGATGGCACCTCAGTGGCTTTCCCCAGCTTTGTTTTTGGAAACAAATATCTAGTCATAAATGTTTCCACACAGGAAGGGCATTCTTCTCTGGAAAAGTTTGAATGACTCCAAATAAAATACTTCCGGGAACTAGCAGATAGGGATCACCTAACAGAAAAGGTAGCTAACCACCTGGTCACACAGTAGTAAAGTACATCAGTCAACAAACCTCACTCATATACAATATAAAGCTTCTAGTCATCTTTTTTTAATCTCAAAGATGAAAAGAAACAAAATTAAAACAGAGGAATAATTCAATAGACACAGGGACAATGCAGGGTGAGGAAAAAATCCATAACAATCTTAGAGGATAAAAAGACATCCTCTATCTATAAAACAACACCAAAAAATCCTACTTGGAAAAAAGAAAGTAAAACTGGATGTGAGGGGTGGGGGGGAGTACCTCATGGAAATTAAAAGTGTGAGAGCTGAATTGGAAATTTAAGGTAAAGTCTCTGAAAGTGCAATAAAAAGCAAATATGTTAATACAAATGAAATTTTTAAGAAAAAGTTTTAAAATCCAGGAAATCAAATATTTGGATAATAAGAGTTCCAGAAAGAGAGAACAGAGGAAAAAGAAGGGGGAAAATAATCAAAGAAAAATGACAAGAAAATATGCCCCCCCACCAAAAAAAGGAAAAGACAATATCCCAGAACCAAAGATACCAGTATGTAGATTAAAAGCTACTATAGATACTAGCACAGTGATTGAAATAAGAGCCAATAAAGGGATATCATCAGGAAATTTCAAAATACCAGGTTAAAAAAAGCACATCCAAAAAACTTCTAGGAGGAAAAGACAGATAGTATACATACTGCATTGGGAATTTGAATGGCATTATCAGACTATAAACAGCAACATTCATTGCTAAGAAAACAATGAAACAGTGCCTTAAAATTCTGAATTAAAAAAAGAACATTTTCGTCTTATCAGTTCCATCAGATATCAACTGATATTGTTTTGGATTAGCAGAGAGGCAACTTAAGACAGGTGAATAGAAAAAAATATAGATTCTGTAAAAACTGACAAGGGTGTGAAGAGACCTGCCTAGTTTTAACAATGAATTAAACTTCCAAAAAGATTCTGGGTTTGCTAAATTTGTTTACTTTTTAATTGTCTAAATTTTTTTTATTTTGTTTTTTAATTTACATATAGTAAAATACACTCTTTTTTGCTTCACAGTTTTACAAGTTTTGACAAGTACATATGAACTTGTCAAACATATGCACACCAGTACAATTAAGTTATAACACTGTTCCATTATGTCAGAATATTTCTTCACACTGGCCCCTTTATAGCCACTTCCTTCCTCCTCCGCCCTCCTCCAAACTGAGCAAACACTGCTCTGTTCTGTATAATTTTGCCTGTTCCATGTTGTCATATAAGTGGAATTATACAGTATGTAGCCATTTAAGCCTGGCTCCTTTCACTCCGCATAATGCATTTAAGATTCATCCATGTTATTGCACATATTAATAGTTTGGTAATTTTTGTTACTGAATAGTATTCCATTGTATGAATATACCACAGTTTGTGTACCATTTGGGTAGTTTCCAGTTCTTGGTGACTATGAATAAAGTTGATATAAACATTATGTATATAACGTGAACATAGATTCTCATTTCACGTGGGTAAGTAACTAAGAGTTGGATTGCGGAATCATAGGATGAGTTTATATTTTACTTACTTTATAAGAAACTGCCAGGAAAGGTGAGGAATGGGATGAATTGGGAGATTGGGATTGACATATATACACTATTGATCCTACGTATAAAATAGATAACTA
This sequence comes from Mesoplodon bidens, assembly GCF_964165515.1. Lineage (NCBI taxonomy): Eukaryota > Metazoa > Chordata > Mammalia > Artiodactyla > Ziphiidae > Mesoplodon > Mesoplodon bidens. Next base: position 14,564,838 of record NC_138177.1, on the reverse strand, counting down.
ATGAGACCCTATTGTATAGCACAGTGAGCTCTACTCAATGCTCAGTGGTGACCTAAACGGGAAGGAAATCCAAAAAGAGGGGGCATAGGTATACTTATAGCTGATTCACTTTGCTGTACAGTAGTAACTAACACAACATTGTAAAGCAATTATATTCCAATAAAAATTAATTTAAAAAAAAGAAACTGCCAAACCAATTTCCAAAGTGACTGTAACATCTTGCATTCCTACTAGCATTGTATGAGAATTTCAGTTGCTTCTCATCTTTGCTAGAACTTGATATTCTGCAAGAATTTTTCCTCTCTCTCTCTCTCTCTCTCTAGCTATTTTAATAGATGTTTAGTGGTGTGTCATTATGGTTTTAATTTACATTTATTTCCATGATGATTAATGATATTGATCATCTTTGCAAATGCTTTTTCGGCATTTGTTTTCTCCTTTGATGAAGTGCTTTTTCAAATATTTTATTAATTTTTTACTTGTATTTGTTGCTTTCTTATTGTTGAGTTCATATTTTTAAAGTATATTTTGGATTTGAATTTTTTTGTCAGATATATGATTTGCAAACATTTTCCTCTCATTTATGGCTTGTCTTTTCATTCTCTTAATTGTTTTTATTTAGAGCAAAATTTTAAATTTCAATAAAGTTCAGTTTATCACTTTTTTCACTCATGGACTGTGCATTTGCTGTTGTATCTAAGAAATCCTTACCTGAGTCAAGTCACAAATATTTCCTCTTATTTTTTCTACTAGAAGTTTCTTATGTTTACATTTTGAATTTATGTCTGTGATTCATTTTATGTTAATTTTTCTATAAACTGAGGTGTGGGTCAAGGTTAACATCTTTGCATAGGGATATCCAATTTTTCCAACACAATTTGTTGGAAAGACTATATCTTCTCCTTTGAACTGCTTTTAGACCTTTGTCAAAATCAATTTAACACATTTTGTAAGTCATTTTTTTATAGGTCATTTTTGAACTCTCTATTCTGTTCAGTTTATCAATGTGCATATTCATTTACCAGTATCATGCAATCTTAATTACTGTAGCTTTACAGTAAGTTGTAAAATCATGTATTATGAGTTCTCCAACTTTAAGCTTTTTAAAAACTTTTTCTGACCTTTCTCATTACTTTGCTTTTCCATATAAATTTTAGAATCAGCTTGTCAATATCTATAAAATCCTTCTGTCATTTTGATTAGGAGTGCATTTAATCTATAGTTCAATACAGGGAGAATTGACACCTTAACAATACCACATCTTCCAATTCATAAATACAGCATATTGCTCATTTATTTGCATCCTCTTTCATTTATTTCATCAGTGTTTTGTAGAATTCAGTGTTCAGATCCTACACATATTTCATTAGATTTATACCTACTATTTATTTTGGGGAGTACTACTCTTAATGGTTCTTTAAAAACATTGAAATCCAATTGTTTATCACTAGGGTGTAGAAACACAATTTTTGTATAATGACCTTGTATGCAGCAACCTTATGCTAAACTCATTATGAGTTTTAGGATCTTTTAGGAGCTTTTTTGTAGATTCCCTGGGTCTCCTAGATCCTCTGCAAAAAGAAATAATTTATTTCTTCCTTTGCAATCTGTGTGTCTTTTACTTCTTTTTCCTGCCTTATTGCCTTGGCTCATTCAATGAGGCAGATACCCTTGGCTTGTTCCTATTCTTTTACCATTACATGTGATGTTACCTATGAATTTTTTAGAGATACCTTTTATTGGGTTGAAGTCTTCTCTTTTATTTCTAGTTGCTGAGAGTTTTTATCATAAATGGATATTGAATTTTGTTAAATGCCTTTTTTGCATATAATTTATTAATATGGTTAATTATATAGATTGATTTTCAAATAATTAACTAGTCTGTGTTATCTGGATAAACCCCACTTGGTTGTGATGTATTTTCCTTTTTATACATGCAATTTGCTGTTATCTTATTGAGGATGTTTATGACTATCCTCATAAAATATATTGAACTGTTTTTATTTCTTGTAATGTCTGCCTGGTTTTGGTAACATGGTAATTCTGGCCCCATAAAATAAGTTGGAAAATATTCCCTCCTCTGCTATTTTCTGGAAGAGACTGTGTGAAAAGGTATTTATTTCTTAAATGTTGGTAGAATTCACCAGTGAAACTCACCTTTGCCTAGAGTTTTCCTTGTTGAAAGGAATTTTACTCAGAATTTAATTTCCTTAATAGTGTAGGATGATTCAAGGTATCTATTTCTTCTTGAGTGAGATCTGTAATCTTGTGATTGCAAAGAATTGGTTAATTTCACCAAATTTATGGGCAGAAAGTTGTAATGTTTGTAGAGTCTGGATTTATTTGCATTCTTTCATTTCTGATAACTAATAAGTGTCTTCTCTCTTTCATAGTCAATGAGTCTAGAGTTTTATCAATTTTGTGGATCTTTTCAAAGAACCATCTTTTGGTTTTATTGCTTTTTCTCTATTGTTTTATGTTTTCTATTTCATTGATTTCTGCTCTTTATTGATTTTTTTCTTCTTCTTGCTTTGGATTTATCTTACTCTTCTTTTCCAGTTTCTTAGAGAGGAAAGCTCACATTATTGATTTGAGATCTTTCTTCTTTTTGACTAGAACCATATAAAGTTATGAGCTTTCCTCTAAGCCCTGCTTCAGGTGAATCTCAGAAAGTTTGAAATGTTGCATTTTCTTTCATTTAGTTCAAAATACTTTTTAATTTTCTTAATACTTCTTCTTTGACTCATGAATTATTTTAGAAGTGGTTTGCTTAATTCCCAAATATTTGGAGGTTTTTCAGATAAGTTGTGAATGTGAATTTCTAGTACCATTCTGTTATGATCTGAAACATGGTTTTATGATTTCAGTTCTTTCACATTAGTTAAGGTTTATTTTATGGCCTATAATATGATCTATCATGGTGAATATTCTATGTGTACTCGAGGAGAATGTGTGTTCTGCTGTTGTTAGAGCATTTTATAAATGTCAATTAGGTCGAGTTGAGTGATAGTGATGTTCAGGTCATCTATACACTTAATGATTTCCTGCCTGGTTGTTCTATCAATTATTGTGAGAGGCATGTTGAAATCTCCAAATATATATAACTGTGGGCTTATCTATTTCTTTTTTAGAACTATCAGTTTTTGCCCCATGTATTTTGTTGCTTTCTTATGAGGTGCATATATATTTCAGATTGTTGTGTCTTGGTAAATTGATCCTTTTATCATTGTGTAATATTCCTTTTTCTTCCTGGTAATTTTCTTGTCATCATGTATATTGTGTCTAATACTAATACAGCCACTCCAGCTTTCTTTGGATTAGTGTAATTTTGAGTGATTTGGGGTTGTATCCTGAATATTTTAAATATCAGTGTGTGATTTGAGTCCTTTGATTTGAGTTAAAATCCTCTGAAGAAGGTTGGAGTTTTTGTTTGTTTCAACAGGCAATCAACTGGTTAGCTTCAGACTGAAAATTCTGTCTTGGCTTATGTGGTCAGTGGCTGTAATATCAGTTCATCTTTCAAAAGCTTTGCTGTGTTGCTTTATATCTGCCTCATGCATGCACCTCTCAGTGGCTAATCTGGTATTTAGATGGGGGATTATGTAATGGTTCAGATCTCAAAGTCTTTGCTACAATGCTCAGATTTCCTTTGCCTGTGAAGCAACCATGCATGTGCAGCTTGGAGTTGAGTTAGAACTTGTATTGGTTCATGTATAGAATTAGTAGACTGCCTACCTTTCTCTTCTCTGAGATTTCCCCCATGTTTTTCACATCACTTGGACTTCCTTTCCCAAATTTTTGGCTAGAAAGACATGGTTTCTCTTGTAATTTTAGCCACCCAATATACCTCACAGTTCACATAAATGAGGTTGTTTGGGGGACAGTGAGATTAGAGAGAAAATAGAGGAAAAAATAAATGAGATTTTGGACCACAGGGGTGCTTCCCGTGATTCCTCTGGTCAGACAGCTTGTTTTTTCTCAGGATTTTAGATTCTCGTTTGGCCAGGACTGCCATCATGCAGCTCCTTGGCTGGAATCATCCTCAGAGCAGGAAAAAAGAGAGGAGAAAGAGGAAATAAAACGAAACAGGAATACCCATCATACCCTTTGGCTTGCAAGGCCTTCTTGTACTCTGGCCAGAAAGATTGGGTTCCTCGCATAGATTTTGCTTGCCCAGTGCTCGGTTCCACACTGGGGCTGCTCTTGGGTTAAAGATGGGAGACAAACAAAGGGGGGAAACGATGGGAAATGCATCCTGTAATGTTTGCTCTTTAAGTTTTGGCTCCCCTCCCGATCTGCCTCTATTGTTAACTTTTCAGAGTCCTTGAGTGGTTGCTTTTTGTAATTAGAGCAGACTTTTTAGCAGTAATCAGTGGGAGAGAGAGGCTATAACTGGCTTTCTCCATGTTGACCAGCACAGAAAGTACGAACCCCTCCATATTTTTCTTTATTCCAATGCCTTTGGCAACTTTATTTCCTTTTTTTTTTCTTTTTGGTCAAAGATATAGCAAAAAAACTGATGGAAATCATTCACAACCAAATATTGGCATGTACAGTCTTTCCTTTCTTAAGTTGATCTATTGTAGCACGGCAACATTTTCCAAAGGCAAGACTCTAATGAGCAAATATAGGCGCCAAACCATTAATCAAAATTACACCAACAGCAAAGCAGTTAGCCTCCTGTGTGCATGTCATTGTTTGTGTAATTTCATTATACTTCTGGCAGTGTATACTTGTTAGTTATGTTTCTATTTTGGTTTAAGAAAATGAAAATCTCTTTTATATTAGCAACATGCAAAATCAAATGTGAAATCCTTCCAGATAAATGTCAGTAGACAGGGTTTACTTCTATAGCATTTAGAATATTTTGGTTTCTAATAAGACACATATTTCTTAGAATCTTTGTTTATTTTTGGTAAAAAGCAGTCATCAGCAAATTTTAACTTTTACATATTTTCGTAACATATACCAATAGCTTACCAGCCTGTTTGATTATAAGCATGGAGCATGTCATTTTCATCTTTGGCCTTAACCTATACCTTGCTTTTGACTACAACATCTTTAGTACAAGCACTTACACATGTTTCTCCCATTATATATAAACCAAAGATGCCATAGCACACAAAGGTATTTAGAAAGATCAGATGAAACCTTCTAGTTTTATAAGCTACTCCTCCAGAAACAAACTCCGTTTCTACATCACATTTTCCATACTTGTCATATTATCATCAGCTGCTTCTGTATCCCCAAAGAATGCTAACGACTGATCGATAACCCAGACATGTCTGGCCGTGGCCTACACATGCCCTGGGTAGTTCATTTATTTGCCTTGGTGGATTTGCTAGAGTAGAATTTAATCAATAGCTAATTCATTAATTCTGGTCCTTGAGAATGTAGAGACTGCACTGGATGAAGATAGCTAGCTGGCTCTGGCTTTGATTGAAATATGACAAACACTGCAACTGACAGCTTTACTGGGTACTGGGCTGCCTCTGAAGTTCACTTATTTATTCTCCATAAATGGATAAGCTAAGAAAAGAACATAAACAAGGAAGAGTTTTTATTACATGACTGGACTGCTATTCCAAGATGCATGATTTCCAGGCATGAAGCTCAAGGGAAAGCAGAAAGAGAGAACACAGATCATGTGTCTCATTTCCTTTAATGGGATCCATGGCAGTTTTTACAGTTCCAAATCAGTTTGGGGCTGTATTATTGATGAGAAGGCTGAGGCATAATGTCTTTGTAGCATTCACAAATAATTGTTTAAAAATTTGCCTCAAGCTCCTGAATGACATAAATGATATTTTTACACACCAGCTTCCTTATGATAGCAGCACAGGGTCTGTGTCTCTAAATGAAGGTTAAACCACTATCTTCATTTAGAAATCCCCCTAACTTTTCAAAGTACCTAGCTGGGGGTTGAGGATGGCATGACAGGTCATAGCTTGTGGAAAAAGAACTTTCCCCTTTTTGCCTCACCAAATTTGGGTGAAACTTTGAGGCCTCTATATTTTTATACTATGACATTGGATATCAGGAAATCTCTTCTATCATTATTTTCCCTCCCTGATTTTTTTCAGTGACTGATAACTTGAATACTGAAGTAATAATTTTACAATTAAAAACATTTTTTGAGCCATGTTTTTATTTTTTTAAATGGGGAGTGTGCTGGGCTGTAGATGTAGAATGTCAGATCACTTCTTCATCCATATTCTCAACTCCCCTTCTCACCAGTATGGATAACTTGAGATAGCTTTTAACTTGGACTGGAATTGTCTACTTGAGTCTGAAGGATATGGGAAGACCTCTCGAAAGAAATCATTTAGAGTGTATTTAGAACTGATGTACATATCCAGTCAATAGTCTGATAATCATAATGGCTTTCAGGAAATAGTAGTTCTGATGGCCAATGAATTCTGATCATCCAACTCAGTGTTTGATTAGGAGACCTTACAGAATATTGAGCTTATTCTTAAGACGCTGCCAGCACTATTTCCATTTTCTCACTTCCCTCTCTTTCCCAAACTCCTTTTAACTTCTTGACATTTTTCAGTTCCCACAGAAGCAGCTCAATCACTAAGCTTTTGAGAGGCCTTTGTGTGCATCTCAACAAAATCCAGTGTTTCCTCCCAATTCACTTTGACCTTTAACTGCCACTTTATCCCTGGCTCCCTGATCACTCATTGGTTTCTTTTATTGGTTTCATTCTAATTCCATTCATTAATTGTGGGTGTCCTCAACAGAAAGACTCCCTCCACTACTCAAATAGTTCAAATATTCTCACAGTTTTCATCATACTGATGTCTCAAGATCTCTGTCCCAGTTTTCTCCCTAAACTCCAGTGCCATATATTCAATCGCCTATTGATTTTCTATAATGATAGGCACCCATCACTTCCATAACCTCAAGCCTTAATTCTCATCTAACCCAATTTTTCCAACATCCATTTCTGCAAAGGCACCACTGCCTTGCATATGATCGCAGACATCTAGCTTTGATTTATTTTAATCCCCTGATTTCACTCCATATTTTCTTTTGGAGTATCTTCTCATAGCTGTTCCTCTTCTCCATTTCCACCACCACAACCCTAGCTCATGCTTTATCATTTATGTTGATGTACTTGTCTTAATCCAGTGAGATACAAGGAGGAAAGTCTTTACTTTTTGCCTACTACTTGCTGCCTAAACATAATATTTTGGATGTCCTTTCCCCAACTCTTGAAAAACCTTTCAGGAATACCTTATGGCCTTCACATTATTTTTTAGTTATGAGTCTCATTTTAGTCATTAAGATTCATGATCAAGTATTAAAAAGTGCATTCTGGGAATTCCCTGGTGGTCCTGTGGTTAGGACTCCATGCTTCCACTGCAGGGGGCATCATAGATTTGACCCCTGGTCAGGGAACTAAGATCCTGTATGCCGTGCAGTGTGGCCAGAAAGAGTCTAGCAAAAATTAAAAAAAAAAAAAGTCCATTCCATCTCCAGCAAAATATTAAGCTCACATGTAGTTCAAATATTCCACCATTTCACAGGCTCAGACCTGATCCCAGTTTGCCGTTTCTCCCTCCTTGCTCTTTCTTGCCTATTCCCTTTCATTCAAATGTGCCTCTTCCCAATGTTACTATTTTACTTCCATCACTGGATAGCCATCCAAGCCCTCTCTGTGGAAGGTGGCACTTTTCTGAACAACTGTATGCTTTCCTTGAGAGAACCCATGAGGATCTCCCCAAAGCCACGCTCTCTCACATGAGTGTTGTCCTCTGCAACTGATCTATGGTGCCAACAGAGCAGGACACACCAAACACTCTTCTTGCTGGAGCCCCCTCCCCCAAAAACCCACCATCATGGTCAGTGTAACTTCAAGGGAGCTCAAGCCTAGCCATCTTGCAAGGCATCCACTGGCTCATAGGAAATGCACTCATGTGCGCCATGCTAAAGATCGACGGTGTGGCAGCCTTGTCTTACCCTATCATTAGAGCGGCTCCAGACAATATCTGGCCATTAGAATTCTCTAACTGAGAAGCAAGCACCTTTTCTGTGGTCATATAGGCTGCCAACCCCCATGTCAAGCTGCCCCAAACTCCTTTCTATACTTCCCTCCAGGGATAGCTGCAAATTGGGTTTAGATATTTCTGCATCTCAGGAAGTACCAACCAGGAGAAGCAAGTGCTTCCAGTTTCTCTGAGTCTCAGCCTTGAGAATGTTTAGGTGTGGACTGGGGGTGGATTTTAATGTCACTCTTCACTAAGTAAATCATTCCTCTTTCACTCCGTGGCTCAAAAATCTCCAGTGGTTTTCCAATGCACTCAAAAATGAATCCAAAGTTATTTCCATGTTCTATAAAACCCTACAGGATCTGCAATCCCCAAACCCACACTCCCAACACCCACCTGATTCATTTTCCATGATTCTCTTGCTCAGTCCAGCTCTGTCCTACTAGCTTCTTTGATTGTCCTTCAACAAGCCATGTGCATGGATGTCTCAAAACCCCTATACCTCCTGTTCCCTCTGCCTAGAAACTCCTGTTCACTTGCTTCATCCCCTCTTTCGGATTTCTGCACAGAAGAGCCAGGCCTTCTCAGGCAACCAATGTAACATATCGTATATACTTATGTGTTTGTTTACTGTCCCCCCTTCCCCCAGCAAAATGTAAGCTTTATGAAAGAAGGAACTTTGTCTTGTTTATTTGTAAGTATAGAACAATGCTTGACATATAGGAGGTACTTAATAAATATTCATTAAAAATCAAAAACTCTATCCCAGAGTTCTGTTTATTTTGGGTTGGTTTGGGTGATGGGTCAATGTTAAAAGGCAGCTTTATCCTCAGAACTCAGCAGAATCTTTTTTTTGGGGGGGGGGTATTTTTTATTTTTTAAATTTTTAAAAAAATTTTTATTGGTGTATAGTTGCTTTACAATGTTGTATTAGTTTCTACTGTATAGCAAAGTGAATCAGTTATATGTATACATATATCCACTCTTTTTTAGATTTCCTTCCCATTTAGGTCACCACAGAGCACTGAGTAGAGTTCCCTGCGCTAAACAGTAGGTTCTCATTAGTTATCTGTTTTATACATGGTAGTGTATATAAGTCAATCCCAGTCTCCCAATTCGTACCCCCTCTTCCCCCACTTGGTAACCATAAGTTTGTTCTCTACATCCGTGACTCTATTTCTGCTTTGCCAATAAGTTCATCTGTATCATTTTTCCAGATTCCACACATAAACGATATTATACAATATTTGTTTTTCTCTTTCTGATACCAGTCAGAATGGCCATCATCAAAAAATCTACAAACAGTAAATGCTGGAGAGGGCGTGAAGAAAAGGGAAGCTTCCTACACTGTTGGTGGGAATGTACATTGATACAGCCACTGTGGAGAACAGTATGGAGGTTCCTTAAAAAACTAAAAATAGAGCTACCATATGACCCAGCATTCCCACTCCATATCCGGAGAAAACCATAATTCGAAAGGATGCATGCACTGCAATGTTCATTGCAGCAGAATCTTGCTGTTTATTCCCTTTTAGAAGCAAGATACTTAACGGAGGAATTCATCATTGGTCATCCTCAGTTTGGGGCTATAGTTTAAGTTCCTAAATAAGAGAAAACCCTATTAAACCATCTTTCATACTTAAGTTACTGCAGAAGCTCACTGATATTTCTCCCTACCCCTAGTCTCTTCTACTCTAATCTGCCAGGGTATTACTCCTAAAAGGACTTTTTATTCTGCTAGTGATACCACTGCACAATCACCCTATTTCACCATCAAATTCCTCAACATAGTATTTGAGGGACTTCATAACTTTCTTCTTAAGTTCAAACTGACCTTCCATTATTGCTGGATGTAAATCATTCGCTCATCAAGTTGGTCCCATTACTCTTCTACATATGGCTAGGCTGCTTCTCCCTCTTATTTTTGCTTATATGAATCTTCCTGCTCAGAATTCTTCCCATCCTCTTATTCCAATTCAAGTCCACATCCACTTCTCCCATGAAACCTTCGTTGTTCATCTAGACACAGTGATCTTCGTTTATGTGTTTCTGTAATACCTGTAGCCTAAACTACACACTTAAACACTTGATTTTACACTGCTGTATAATATTTGACATGCTTCAGGTATGCATGTTTCACATCTCCTCATACTCAAGGACACAGAGTTTTTACCTTTTGATATTTTACTGACTACAAGTTATGCTAAATATTCTAGTGGATAATTAAACATTCAATTATTTGATTTGAGAGCAGAGAATTAATATTGTTATCATATTACATTTATTGAGTCTTATATTAAAAGTGTCCTGGTCATTTTTGATAACTACAATCTGGAATAGTATTGAAGAACTTGAATGTTATATAAATGACCGACAAAAATGACCAAGCTGAATAGGAATTTTTAAAAGGCCTCTGTAAACATGATCAGGGAATGTACAGCTATTTATAACAATTTAGTTGGATGTCTTAAAGTAATGTGAAGATTTTTTCCTTTGGCCCAAAGAAGAACATTTTGACAAAATTGTGATAAAATATTAGAATAAAATGTAAAGCACCAAGGGAACTGTAACTCTCCATAGAAGTTTTTTCTGAACTGTATCATTTTAATATTTACCAGTAAAGGTAAGTGATAAATGATTTTCCCATAATTATTTCTATCTTCAATGTTATTTTGTACTTCTTGAGCTGAATGTGATGATTATTGTGGTGACAGTGGCCACAGGGGTACATAGTAGGAACAGAAGTAGAATAGTAAATCTACTAACAATATGACAGACTTAAAAAGAAATAGTCAATAGCTCTGACTAGACTTTCTAAACACCTGATGAATCATGCTAAAATGTGTGTAAACATTGTGGCTTTTATCAGAAGCTCTATTAAGGTAGCTTAACTTTTATTCCTTAGTGCTCTGGAAGCTAAGTAAACTCTAATTGTCACTTTATGAACAAACCTACCCCCAAAAAAGAAGATCCATTTGAGGATTCATGATCATGTTTCTGCATGAGCCTACCTTTACTGATGTATTAAAACAAAACAAAAAAAACCCTTCAGTGTTTCCCCAGTATTTCACATTAATTCCTATGGTTTAAGACTGTTCCTTCTATTTTACTCTTAAACATCAAAGCAATGAAACCATTAATCCAGTTAATAATGGTGTGCATTTATCAGAGATGTCTTTCATTTTAAATCAACAACCAAAAGATTTTTCAGTGTTACTCCCATGGGTTCTAATGAGAGGTGGACAGGTGTTAAACACCCTATTCTTCTTTGATCACGTATGTTAGTGTACCTGACTCAGATCCTCAACATCAAAACTGTTCTTGCTATCACTAAAAATATAGGTGGTCTCACTTCACCGTTATTCTGTGCAAGGTAGAGAAGTTACAATGGCATGGTTCTACATGGTGTTTTCTAGACTTTACTAATTTGCCAGCTTTTGTGGATAAGTCCGACCTTTGAATGTCACTTAAATATAGTCTTTCCTGGAGTTGATTATGCAATGAATACAAAAGAGGTATCTGCAAAACGTGGAATTAATTTTGAGAGTTGGATAAAGACCTTAGAATAATAATGGTGACTATACAAGCCACCTGTGAAACTGTTGTCTCATAGCTGACATTAATTTCTTATCTATAGAGTCTTATTAGTGAAAGTGTTATGTTTGTACCTCCCAAGAAAAGGAAATAATTTTCTTTTTTAGCAGTCTATTAAAATGTCAAGGTTTATCTTGACTGCGGCTTTTTAATGTAAATGTTTGAGCCTAATTGAATTCCTAACATGTATGTCACTTAGAATTCTGATAGGTTCCAGTAAAATTTGGCCTGTAAAGACATACTTCTTCTGAAAAGAAAAGGTATAACAAAAATATTATGTTACACAGTGGCAGAAAGATGGTCAACATAAGTTATTGTGATAATTTTAAGATCTTAAAGTATAGGGACTAAACTCATATGTGCTTACTCTTCTCCAGAGTATTTACTGGAAGGTTTTATATGTAAAGCTAACCTATAACTATTTGTGAATGGTTGTTATGGTTGAAAATTCTAGAATTAAAACAATAAAAGTAATCTTGAGTATCAGAATTCCACCCTCTTTTTTGAAAATAATAAGAACAAAAATAATTATTTTACATTTACCTAGTGTTTTGCAAATAACAGACTTTCCTTGCTGTGCTGAACTGCAAAAATATGTCATGTCCAAATCTCTGGGGCTTTATTAAAACTTTAACTACTCTCTTCTTATAGACTTCTTAAAAAAATACTGAAGATAGTACAGGTATGTCATCTGGACTGTGTCATTCTGACAAGTAGATGTAAGTGCAGAATTAAAGTTCTGCACATTAACCTGAGAGTAGATCATTTTATTCAGGATTCACTCTTCTGTGAACAGCTTTATGTTATGATCTCACTCAGTACAGCAGATGAAATATTAATAGACCATTGAAAATGCAGTAAAGTTTTGGTCCCATGTTATGCCTTCATTGTATACCAAACCACCCAAAACAGTATATTTATATGTTTAGAATAAACCGTGGCTCGATTTTTTAAAAATCAAACATCTTCAAGAACATGATAATATAAAGGAGTTTGTTATGGGAATCTCTAATTCCTCTATTTCTGACCACAAAACATATTTGATCATGGTATATAAAGAACTATTGCAGAATTAAATCTGTTTCTATGCGTCAAAAAATTAAGATAAAGTATATTTGGAGGGAGATTATCAATTGTATCAATTGATAAAATTTATAAATGTTATGTATCAATAAATAAATTCATTGATACATTTTATCAATTGATCACTGATACAAAGAATTTATCAATTTGGTCATGTACTTTGGCTATAAGTAACAAAACAACCAACAGTAGAGGCTCAAGTAAGTAGTTCTAGAAGTAGATTGTTGTTGGCATTGGTTCGTTATAACAAATACCGCAGAGGCGTCTTTGTGATTCTTATGGTCTCTCTCAAATGGTTGCAAGAAGAATGAGGTGATTGCCAAAGTTCCAGACATCGTGTTTAAAAGAAAGAAAGAAAAGGGGAAAGGGCGACAGCCACATCAAGGAAGCTAAAATTTCCTAGGGACCTTTATTAGAATCCCACCATCTTCTGGTTGCATCTCTTTGAGCAGCTATGGGTCACATGGCTAGTCCTAGCTGAGGGAAGGAAGGCAAAGGAGAAGGGGATTATAAGCAGTGATTAGGTGTGACACATATTCTAATTTCCACCCTATTTACTAAGTCAAATTATTTGTGTCTTGTTTTTACTTATCAACCAAAACTTTCTGTTGATTTTCTGACTAGCCACAAACAATGCTACTTTCTTTTTGCCTCTGAAATTTAAAGTGAGGGACCACCGGACTCATGTCATGTGTTATTCTCCCAAAAGCTTAAATGGTTTTGATTGATTCTCAAAACATAGTCTCTGGTAGTAGCATATATCAGAATATATATTAGTATATGTATTCTTTTGCTCCAGCTTTTTAATTAGGAAGTTATTGATAAAATAGACCTTTTGACCAAACTGGAAGGCAGATGAGACTGACAACAGCAATGTTAAATGTTGTCTTTTCAGAAATCCTGATTATTCTGTCCATTGCAGATCCCTTCAGATTGATTGGATGCCTCCAGGGAAGCCAAATGGCATCATTCTCGGATATGATCTCTTACGGAAAACATGGCGTTCATGCCTTAAAATCCAGAAGTCAGTGAAGGACCACAGTCATGAACTCTGCAAAGCAGTGAAGTGTCAAAAACCTGAAACTATCTGTGGACCCAGGTGCTACTCCCCTGAGACTAAGGTATATCTTTTCAAACTAGTCAGGGAAATATGTTTTTCTCACTAAACACTCCAAGTGAAATCACTTGCTTTTTTTTTTTTTAACATATATAATTTTATTTCTCAAGTATACTTCAAGAAAGCTGGGGAAAAAAGAAATTACAATCCAACATAATAAATTAAAACTATGACTTAATTTTTTAAAGATTATCTGCTATGTCTATGATAAATGATATTGCTATCAAGTGACCTCCAGAAAAGTGAGAGGATACTTTTAACATTTTACATTTGTGTCTGAGGAAATGACTTGCTTCTTAAACCATGATTTATCATGATCAAGATTCCCACCTATCAGGAAGACCCCATGGAAAAGGAAGGATGCTTGTACAAATCCTATCTTCCCGATGAGCATTTTAGCCTTCTCATTTTTCATCACCTTCACAGGAAAATGAGTTTCTTGAAATGATAAGGAACCTCCCGAATTTGTTTGATTGAGTGACTTGCATTTTCTTTACAACAAATCCATTCAGCTACAAGTGGTGTTTGTTTACATGACACTGATGAGTAACTGTGATTGAGACCTTTCATGGTTTGACTGAAATATTTTAAAATTATGGCCATTTGCAGATTAGTGTTCATATTAGTTGCAGTTTAAGAAGCAGATCAATAAGACAGCCAGACAGAGGAGTTTGTAAATGGTTTTTATTGATAAATGATGCAGAAAATCCTTAGTTTGAAGATAGGATTTCACATAATGAAATAATGTTCCTATTTGTCAACAACATCACACATGTAATGACTAAAGCTACTACTAAATTCAAAAGATTCGCTGCAAAAGGACATAGTAATTATGAAAGTGAGTTGTTGAAGCAATATGGATCAAAATACAGATTATTATGGCTGACACTGGCTAAGCAGTTGCTATCATCTAAGAAATGTCATAAAACTAGTAGTTACTAACTGTACTTTTTTTTGACACTTAGGCTCCAGAATTGTCATTATGCCTAAGTTTTATGTCATTTTAAGGCATTTTAAATGTGTGCCATATGATGAGCACACTTTCATAAAATGAAATGAAATTTAGGATTTCTGAGAGGAAAAAAAATTGCTAGAATAAATTTTCCCATTAAAATTCTCCAGGAGGAAAAAAAAAATCTTTGATGCATTAAACAAAGTCATTTTTACTTTAAGGATTAAGGACACACACAAGTATTGTCAGTGAAAGAGGAAGTCAATTAAAATCTCAAGAGGAAAAAGTTGTTTGTAAATTTTGTTTGGGGTTAACTATGAATATATATTTCCTGTGTGAGAGGCTGGAGAGAGGTAGAAAATAGATTTATTGTGAGTCTAAGGGTCTTTTGGCTAAATCACTACAGGAGCATCTGTAATAGTTATACAAGCTTCCCCGTGTGATTACAGCCATGGGTCTCAAACCCCAGTGAGTATCACACCCGGAGGGCTTGTTCAAACACACACAGCAGGTCCCACCCCCAGAAGAAGTGTGGGGTAGAGCATGAGAATTTGCATTTCTAACATGTTCCTAGGTGATGCCTCTACATCTGGTCCAGGGACCACACTTTGAGAATCACTAGATTACAGAATTACTTTTGGAAAACATAGAGCAAGGAACAAGCTGCCTATTTGAATATTAGCTACACACTTACCAGCTCAAGTTATTAAAATTGTTTTCTGAGACAACGAACTTGAAGACTGAATTCGAAGATTAAGAAATACTCTGTTCAGGAGGAGACCTCTCAAGAGAAATAATCTCCTGAAAATGTCCCCTTTGGGGACCCATTGATGATCTAAACCAGAGTTGGTTAGAAGAAAGGCACAAGTTTCACGTGACTGAAAGAGCTTGAGAATGACACTGACACTGAAAGTATGGAAGGGAACCAGTCCTAATGACCCATCACTAAATAAATGCTTGAAAATTTAAAAGGATGGTAAGTCCTAGCGAATCTTGCTGAAGGAAAAGGCTGGATGTTCTTCGATGTCCAGAAACTCACTATACGTGAATGGGACTTTAATAGATTCTTTAAGATTGTACAACAAAGGGCAAGATTTTAGGTCACTGTCATAAAACAAGAGGAAGGTGTGTATTGCTTTACCCTGAAAGCAAAAATGACCAGCATTCCTAAACCCCACATAAACACAAAGAGAAGAGTTTTTGCTTAACTCTTTTAAAATGGGGCATAATTTGAAATTTTACTTGTCACATAGAATATGGCATCAAAGAAAAGAGTCATGCAATTCATCCTTGGAATTAGACTGATTTTTTTTTTTTTTTTTTTTTTGCGGTACGCGGGCCCCTCACTGTTGTGGCCTCTCCCGTTGCGGAGCACAGGTTCCGGACGCGCAGGCTCAGCGGCCATGGGCTCACGGGCCCAGCTGCTCTGCGGCATGTGGGATCCTCCCGGACCGGGGCACGAACCCGCGTCCCCTGCATCGGCAGGCGGACTCCCAACCACTGCGCCACCAGGGAAGCCCTAGACTGATTTTGAATCCTCATTGCTAACAACTTGACACAGCAAAGCCAATTTATTGCAGTTAGTTTACCAGGGCTACCTGAGGAAACATAGAAATAGACTTCTGCCCAGTTTCTTTGCTCTTTGGTCATTTTTCAGAAATCAATGAAGTACTAAGCTAGTCTTCAGACTTAGAGATTCCACATTTTACTGCCCTTGTATTAAGCATGAATCAAATGTCGGTGCAGGCTGGAAGTAGCAATGAGCAAAAAGGTAAAAGAGAAACACCTCTTAAATAGTGGTCGATTTTGTCTTCTACAGGAAGCATCTATCTAACTAATGCAACTTATGCCGAGTGTATGTCCTGAGGCTACATGTCAGCACTATTCCGTGTTTCATTTGTTCTAGATACAGAGTGTCAGTCTCTCAGACCTCAAGTGAGCATGCAAAATTATTATTTGATTGCTCAAGCACATAATTTCTTCCACAGGAGAAAACACTGTTAAAAGGGCTTTTCAAAATTAATTTCCATATAAATTTCCTTTTCTATACATATACACACACACACACACACATATATATATATATATATATAAATGTTGGGCACTGTTGAGATTGCCTTGTCTGAAGATTGGGTTCATAAATAAGTGATCATATAAATTAGTGTAAGGAAAATGCAATGTATTAAAAAAATAAAAGATCAATGAGAGACAGGTTTCCACAGATGCAATGTTTTTAAATTAAACAATCATTAAAATAAAAACATATATATGAAGGAAACTGTTCATTTACAATTCTAAATCATCTTCTCATTGGCAGCACTGACATTCAAAAGATAATTCATATTTATAGAGTATTAAAATAGAGCACAAAGCATGGTTGAAGGCTAAAAGAAGCTACATTGTATCAACAGCATTGATAGAATTTGAATGATACAGAGAAAATGTACTTTTTAAACCTTTAAATTTTTATCAGAAATATGCTACATTTGGTCTCAGATCAAGTCCTTATTAAATAATAACTGTATCACATAAGATATGGTGGTACAATACTCTTAATAAAACTATTTCTTTATATCTGATTCTCAAATTTCAGGTGTGTTGTAATGGAGTTCTCTATGACACCCAGCCTGGACACCACTGTTGTGAAGAGAAGTACATCGCATTTGTTTTGAACTCAACTGGAGTTTGTTGTGGTGGCCGAATACAAGAGGGACAACCGAATCATCAGTGCTGCTCGGGGTATTACGTTAGGATTCTACCCGGTGAGGATCATTTCCAGTAGTACTCAGTAATCTTGGGAACCAGAAAAAAGAAACATGTGACTTGTGTCAATGAACTATTTTAAGCACCTCCCCACCAGAGATTAAACCACCAACACATAGCCAATGGCCGGCTTTAGGTATCATTTCTTCTCTCAGCTTTTTTGAAATATAAGCAAGACTAGGTACAAACTAGAGAGGGAATAGAGAACTCATTATATGTATTACATAAAGAGATATATCTGGAGAGCTGGATAATTCCCTTTTTTGTGACTTTATTTTATCCACATGGCTGAGTATTTCACCATAAACTCTGTGAATTTCTTCGTGTTCCACTCCATGAAGCTGTTCTCCATTTTCTCCATTTCTGTTCTGAAGGATGTACGCATTGTTCCTAGAGGGATCATAACCACAGATTCCATTTATCTGAGGCCCCCTAATTGCTCTAGGTCTGGCAGGGGAAGGAGGGATGTAGCAAAGAGTAGCAATCAAGAATTTTTCCCTCCTCACCTTCTTTTCCTTCTGTCTTATCAGCCAACTGAATTAGCCATTTTCCAAATTCAACGGCACAAAACCATGTCCAGTGAATATAGCTGAAAATAAAGATAACAACAATTGGCATTTATAAAACAAGTTTCTGGCACACTCTGTATTCAAGGCTTTACGTATGATATGATGACATGCCCAGATCCACATAGATGGGAGCGGAAGAGCTGAAATGCAAATCTGTGTGTCTTTCCAAAATCCATGCTTTTTTTTTTTTTTTGCGATACGCGGGCCTCTCACTGTTGTGGCCTCTCCCGTTGCGGAGCACAGGCTCCGTACGCGCAGGCTCAGCAGCCATGGCTCACGGGCCCAGCCATTCCACGGCATGTGGGATCTTCCCAGGCCGGGCACGAACCCGTGTCCCCTGTATCAGCAGGCAGACTCTCAACCACTGCGCCACCAGGGAAGCCCAATCCATGCTCTTTTGAGCAGTCTACTTAATAGGTGTTAACATAATTATTAAACAACTATTCCAGACTTCTAAAAACTTCATTATTGTTACTATCGGTTACTATTTATTCTAGAAAAGCCATTGAGAATACAGATTTTTTTTTCCCCAGTACCTAAGTTTAATGCCTATTTCTTCTTTAAGAGCACAGAAAATAGATATGGGAGAAAGAGAAGAAAGCTAAGTGTTTGGATGCTCAATGCTTTGAGATATCTAGTTTAACATGAAATTTATGCCAGAAATGTAGTTAATTCAGGTATTGTTCGGTGTACCTTGTGTTTGGTACAAATATATCCATCCAAGATATCTGTATGGAGAAATTGTCTCACCCAGTATATCCTTTACAAAACACTGGAGCAAACAGGGAAAGTGAAATGATTAAATACTATGCAGGTTTATTCCAGGCAGAGATCTTCTATTCTTCATAATTGTTCCTTAAAATTAATAGAAAAATCTGCCCTTGTAAAAGTACAGTTATTTCTGATTCTTATGCAAAAATACTTTCATAATTAACTCTTAATCAACTGGATTTTCCAAGTAAGAAAACAGAACGGTGACAGAAACGAAGATTTTGCAGAAAAGCCTTAACTTCATTATACTACAAATCATAGTGTTAGGCAATGAATTAAACACTGTCAAATGCTTTACTCTCTCAAAATAATTTACACTTGGGAGTTTTCAACTATATTTCACATCTTCCCTCCTTGCAAAAAAATTTGCCTTGAAAATTATAACTATAGAGATTATAACTATAGAGGTGAGATGGAAATTTTCTGTTGTTCCATCCTTCCCATTCTTCAGACCAGTAGGTTATATTAGGCTTTTCTCTAAGTCCAGCATAGAACTAAACAATTGTGTTTTCATCTGCAAGTCACATTAAAATTTCTGGTAAGTTATGGTTTACCATGAACTGCCCCAACTCTGAAAAATATCCACTGTGCCTTAAAACTGATGAAAAACACTTGGTTGCATATGTCATGGCTATGAACACCTAGGCTCTTTACCTGTCACCTTTCTCAATCCTAGCACAAAGTGTCAGTTCTCCAACTAAGAAATCAATCTACTTTTGTTCTATTTCCAAATAAAATTCAACTTTTTTTCCCCAAAACTGAAATAAGTCATGGAAGCTCAAAGGTCATTTACTGATATTATACAAAACTTTTTAATAAGTAATTTTTTTTTTTTTTTTTTTTTTTGCGGTACGCGGGCCTCTCACCGCTGTGGCCTCTCCCGTCGCGGAGCACAGGCTCCGGACGCGCAGGCCCAGCGGCCATGGCCCACGGGCCCAGCCGCTCCGCGGCACGCGGGATCCTCCCGGACCAGGGCACGAACCCGTGTCCCCTGCATCGGCAGGCGGACTCTCAACCACTGCGCCACCAGGGAAGCCCAATAAGTAATTTTTAAAGCAAGAGTTTTTAAAACCTCCATGATCTGTATATTGACACATGTTCATTCAGACTTCAAGCATTTTATTTTTTTATTATATATATTTTAATTAATTTATTTATTTATGATTTATTTTTGGCTGTGTTGGGTCTTTGTTGCTGTGCACGGGCTTTCTCTAGTTGTGGAGAGCGGGGTCCACTCTTCATTGTGGCGCGCGGGCTTCCCATTGCAGTGGCTTCCCTTGTTGCAGAGCACAGGCTCTAGGCACGCAGGCTTCAGTAGTTGTGGCTCACGGGTTTAGTTGCTCCATGGCATGTGGGATCTTCCCGAACCAGTGATCGAACCCGTGTTCCCTGCATTGGCAGGCGGATTCTTAACCACTGTGCCACAAAGGAAGCCCTCAGACCTCAAGCATTTTAATATCTACCAATCTGTTGAGCATGGCCCACATTTGGATCTTTTAAGTGGTTAATTTTTCACAGGATTAGAATGCCTACCTTGATGTCAAAAGGAAAAAATGCAATCTTATTGGATAATCAAAGAAAATGTTTTACTCCAATCATGAATCTCAATATATCAGTACCTAAAAGAAAAGATTATATTGTGACCTCTATTTTCAGCCAATGGTCTTTATTAACTGGTTTAACACTGTTTACATTAAGAAAGAAAGTGTATTGACCCCAAACCATCTTATATTTCAATGTAATTAAAATTCAATCAGTAGTCTGCCAGTTCAAGGCTGAGACAGGTATAGGCATTTTGATATTTCTAGACAGGTCTGAAATATTGGTGAATAATATTTACTTCATTTTGTTGGATACTATTGACTTCATTTTTTCTCACAACTTTCCTCCATAGAACCCGTATAACAAAGAACAGCAGAGGGAAGAATGCTCTTTCCACTCCTCCCTTTTTTTATAAATGTGCTAATGACCTCAAGCTAAATGTTAATGTGGGTCATTCTTTGATAAGAATAACAATTAACTGTTAAGACTGCATGGTAGCTTTTAGAGAGAAAACATTTTCAAGCCTGTCGTGAAATAGATTCATTTTGAGAGGTTAATGAGAAGGCGACTGATCCTTGTATCTTATGTCTAATAGCCCATTTTTGAGGGGGGAAAAATCAGTTTTACTTCTCATTGATATAATCCACACCTCTTGTTATGAAGCCTTTTCTTCTGTCAGGAACTGAATAACGTTCTGAGGGATTCCAGAAAATAGGATTAAAATATCCAATTGATATTTGTTATACTCAAAAGTGGAGGTTTTTTTTTTTTAAAAAAAGGGTTGTTTTTCCCCAGTATAAGTGTGTACACTGTTCCTCTAAGCCCACCATTGTCCTAAGTGATGTTTAATTAACTGGTGCTGCCCCTGGACACATTATGTTAAAGAAAGTTTGCCAGCAAGGGACACTGAGTTCTTTAGCTGTAAAGATTTAAGAAATGGGAACTACATTGCAGACCAGACAGGAGAAACCTCTCACCCAGAGAAATGTAACAAACACAGCAACTGCACTGTTCACAGTAAGATCATTTCTCCATTTCTCTAGGTACCTCATATAAGTAGAATCATATAATATTGGTCCTTTTATGACTGGCTTATTTCACTTAACATAATGTTTCCAAGGTTCATACATGTTGTAGCATGTGTCAGAACTTCCTTCCTATTTCAGGTTGAATAATATTCCATTTGTGTGTGTATACAACATTTTGTTTATCTGTTCATCTGTTGATGGATATTTGGGTTGTTTCCACCTTTTGGCTATTGTGAATAAGGCTGCTATAAACATTGGTGTACAATTATCCGTTCGAGTCCTTGCTTTCAGTTTTTTTGGCTATATACCCAGAAGTGGAATTCCTATATCATATGGTAATTCTATGTTTAATTTTTTGAGGAACCGCCCTAGTGTTTTCCACAGCAGCTGCACCAACAGCAATGCACAGGGTTTGAATTTCTCCACTTTCTTGCTAACTCTTGTTATTTTCTGTTTTTGTTTTGTTTTTTATAATAATCATAAATGGGTGTGAAGTGGTATCTCATTGTGGTTTTGATACACATTTCCCTAATACTTAATAATATTGAGCTTATTTGTGCTTATTGGTCATGTTCTTTAGAGAAATGTTTATATGTATCCTTTGCCCATTTTTTAATTGGATTGTTTGTGTTTTTGTTATTGAGTTGTAGAAGTTCTTTATATAGTCTGGATATTAGTCCATTTTTAAATATCTGATTTGCAAATATTTTCTCCTGTGGGTCACAGTTTTGATCAGTTGATAGTGTCTTTAGATGCATAACACATTTTAATTTTGATGAAGTCCAAATCATCTATTTTTCTTATTGTTGCCTGTGCTTCTGGTGTCATATCCAAGAAATCATTGCCAAATTCAATGTCATTAAACTTTTCTCCTATGTTTTCTTCTAAAAAATTTATAGTTTCAGCTTTTACATTTAGGTATTAGATCTATTTTAATTTAATTTTTGTATATGGTATAAGGTATGGGTTCAACTTCATTCTTTCCATTTGGATATCCAGTTTTTCCAAAAAATTTGGTCCTTTCCCTATTGAATGGTCTTGACATCATTTGATTATACACCCGAGGTTTTATTTCTGAGCTCTCTGTTCTATTCCATTGGTCTGTATGTCTGTCTTCGTACTAGGATCACACTGTTCTGATTCCTGCAGCTTTATAATAAGTTTTTCTTTTTTTAACATCTTTATTGGAGTATAATTGCTTTACAATGGTGTGTTCATTTCTGCTTTATAACAAAGTGAATCAGCTATACATATACCTATATCCCCATATCTCCTCCCTCTTGCATCTCCCTCCCACCCTCCCTATCCCACCCCTCTAGGTAGTCACAAAGTACTGAGCTGATCTCCCTGTGCTATGCAGCTGCTTCCCACTAGCTATCTATTTTACATTTGGTAGTACATATAAGTCCATATAATAAGTTTTGAAATCAGGAAGTGTGAGACCTCCAACTTTGTTCTTTTTTGAGATTGTTTTGCTAGTTGAGGTACCTGGAGATTCCATTTGAATACTAGGATGGTTTTTTCTGTTTCTGCAAGAAGTATTGTTGAGATTTTGATAACAATTGCATTGAATCTCTATGAGGCAGGAGATAGATGGGCCCCAGGCTGAACAGTTTCTCCCCTGTGGACAGAAACTCCATAATAGCAGAAACTCCATAAAAGCAGGATGGAGAAGGCTGGGCCCCACCCAGAAAAGATATAAAAGATCACATATTCCTCATTCTTGAAGTCAAGGAGACCTCCTCAACTACACATGTGCAGAAAGGCTCCTTGGAGGTCAAAAGAAGGGGGAACCACCCCGTAGTAAGTGATGTCAGCTACCCATAGGCCTCTTCACTAGAATCCATCTTGGCTAAGAGATGCTCACGCACACGTGGGAGGACCCCGAGATAAACCATATATGGACTCAGAACCAGGCAAAGCAAGATGAGTGGCCAAAGGAAACCTGGAAGAAATCCCCCATAAAAGTGATTCCAACTACCACGAGAGTGAGACACTCTGTCTCTCTAAGCCCTCCCATGTGTCTATCCACACATACTGCACTCTTTTTCCTCCTAATAAAGGCGTTACTACTTTCCCTCTCTATGTGGAAATTCATTTCGACACAGCTGACGGGCCAGGGCCTTGTCACTGGCCACTGGTCTAGTGGCTGGGATTCAGTGCTCTCACTGCTGTTGACCAACCTCAGTCTCTGGCCAGGAACTGAAATTCTGCTTCAAGCTGCTGAGTAGTATTGACATCTTAACAATATTAAGTCTTCTAATCCTTGAGTATGGAATGCTCTTCTATTTATTTGACTCTTCTTTAATTTCTTTCAGCAGTTTGTAGTTTTCACTATACATTTTCTTCACCTCCTTGATTAAGTATATTCTTAAGTATTTTTACACGATTGTAAATGGAATTGTTTTTTAAATTTCCTTTTCTGATTTTTCATTTTTGTTTTTTATAGTGTATGAAAACACAAGTGATTTTTGTATGTTGATTTTGTATCCTGCAACTCTGCTGAATTCTCTTATTACTTCAAATGGGGTTTTGGATGTGGAATCTTTAGGGTTTTATACACATGAGGTTATATTGTCTGTGAACAGAGATAATTTTACTACTTCCTTTTCAATATGGATGCCTTTTATTTCTTTTTCTTGCCAAATTTCTCTGGTTATACTTTCAATATTATGTTAAGTAGAAGTGGTTAAAGTCAGCATCCTTGTCTTCTTCCTGATCTTAGAAAAAGAGCTTTCTTGAGTATAACATTGAATATAATGTTAGTTGTGGATTTTTCTCATATGCTCTTTATTATGTTGAGGTATTTTCTTCTAATTCCAGTTTGTTAAATGTTTTTATAATAGAAAAGTGTTGAATTTTGTCAAATGCTTTCTCTGCACCGGTTGAGACAACCATGTGTTTTCCTTCATTCATTCGGTTAATGTGGTGTATTACATTGATTGATTTTTGTATGTTGAATTATCCTTGCATTCCAGGAATAATCTCACTTGGTTATGTTGTATAATCATTTTAATGTGCTAATGAATTGAATTCAGTTTGTTAGTATTTTGTTGAGAATTTTTGCATCAATATTTATAAGAGATATTGGTCTGTTGTTTTCTTTCCTTGATATGTCTGGTTTTGTTATCAGGCTCATATATATGTTATTCTGGCCTCATATATTGAGTTAAGAAGTATTTCTTCCTCTTCAATTTTTTGAAAGAATTTGAGAAGGATTGATGTTAACTTTTCTTTAAATGTTTGGTAGAATTCACCAGTGAAGCCGTCTGGTCCAGGACTTTTCTTTGCTAGGAGGTTTTGATTAGTGATTCAATTCTGTTACTAGTCATAGGTCTATTCAGATTTTCTATGTCTTCATCATTTAGTCTTGGTAGGTTGTAGTAGTTTGTCCATTTCACCTAGTGGGATGGGTTTTTGACCAATGAATTTTGGATAAGAAAGACCTCAGGGATAACTGCTAAGAGTTCTTGCCCTACTTTTGTACTCTTGCTATATCTATCTGTGGTTAAACATTGTCCCATATTTTAAATATCATTTTGGTTAGCAGTTCATCTGGCTTTTACTAACCAAGTTTTGGCAT
Organism: Mesoplodon bidens; assembly: GCF_964165515.1. NCBI lineage: Eukaryota > Metazoa > Chordata > Mammalia > Artiodactyla > Ziphiidae > Mesoplodon > Mesoplodon bidens. The sequence goes on along the minus strand of NC_138177.1, from coordinate 14,539,839 downwards.
ATCCTGTCTTCACAAGAGGATGAGCTAACTGACAGAGATCAGGGAGTCCAGGACTATAAATCCCTGAGGCAATCCTAAATTCTTCAGGGAACTTGTGCCTTTTCCTAAGAAGGTTTGGCAAGTCATTAACTAGATTATGTAAATCTTATCTGGACAGTGGTTTAAAGCTATAAAACCTGCCAGGTTGACCATCATATTCACATACCTCATAAGATTTAATGGAGGGATAGTGTCAAGGGATAAAGATATGTTTAAGAAGGGGCAGTGGAGGAAATAGAAGAGGGTCTCTTGAAGGTGTAGGAAGAAGAAAAGTAGTAAGGCAATGGAAGGAGAAGGTCAAGGTTCCAGGGGCAAGGAAGGCATTGGTCATGAGATAGAGAGGAAAGATGAAGTTTGATTTTTACATCTTCCAAGTTCTTGTTAGTCCTTTCTAAGATATCCTTAATAAAAGCAATTAAAATTTTTTTTGTCTTTTAGAAGCCGCTTCATACAAAAAAAAATGACTACTGATATTTAGAATATTTGAACCCTTTGATCCCAAGGCACTAGGCAAAAAATTATTCTATTCTTGTCTCAAGTTTCTCAGAATATCATATAAAGGGGAAATGTGGGTGGAACTACATCAGTGAAATGCAGTGTTTGCCATAGCTCAGCAAAATACTAGTATGCAGATTTGAATATAGTATTTTTACCTCCTTTCATTTAATTAAACTTTCCATTGGAAATCTTTTGTTTGGTTAAATAAATGTAGTTTGCTTAAAGAAATTATAATCAAAAGCAATACAAATTTATCAAGAATTGATTTCTGAGTCCATCCCACTTTCCAAAAAATATATATATACATATATATATATATATATATATATATATATATATATACTAAATAGATAGAAAAGTAATTGTAGACAAACTTTTTTTGTAATGTCACTTAATCCATGTCACCAGACCTCATGTGCTCATGTATCAGGGGTCAGAGAGAAAATAGGCAACATAGCGTTGCCTCTAAGTTGGCATAGACACATGATTATACATGTGTTTATACAACTTCAATGCAAACATTTTGAAGTGGTATTGAGATTTTGCAACTCCAGGATGATGATACCCTGTCAGCCAGTTGGCATCTGCAAGATCATTGTGATAAAATTTAGTCGTGAGTCAAAGCATATTTTTTTAACTCATGCAATGATGGTTATTGTCCTAAATTGACAGGTGAAGTATGCTGTCCAGATGAACAGCACAATCGGGTTTCCACTGGTCTCGGCGACTCCTGCTGTGGCAGACTGCCATACTCCACCTCCGGAAACCAGATTTGCTGTGCTGGGAGGCTCCATGATGGCCATGGCCAGCAGTGCTGTGGTGGACAGATTGTGAGCAAAGATTTCGAGTGCTGCGGGGGAGAGGAACAGGGTGTGGTGTACAGTCGCCTTCCAGGTAAGGGAACCATATCTACCTTTCAGTAGAGGGAGAATCTCAGAAACAGAGAGGTTGAGAAATTTGCCCTAGATATAAAACACATAAGAAATGAAAACTCACGTTAATTACATCTAATGTGGCAAATAGCCACACATTGCCTAACAAAGAAAAATGTAACCTCACTTTTTTTTTTTTTTTTTGCGGTACGCGGGCCTCTCACTGTTGTGGCCTCTTCCGTTGTGGAGCACAGCCTCCGGATGCACAGGCTCAGCGGCCATGGCTCACAGGCCCAGCCGCTCCACGGCATGTGGGATCCTCCCGGACCGGGGCACGAACCTGTGTCCCCTGCATCGGCAGGTGGACTCTCAACCACTGCGCCACCAGGGAAGCCCCTAACCTCACATTTTTTATGTGCATGTGATGCGTTTCATAAAAGCAGACCAAAACTCTTTCTTCTTGAAAAGTGTCATGTCCACCAAAAAGCAAACAAGCAAACACATGAATACATTGGTTCTGGACCAAGAGAATAATTCATAGCAATACTGAGAGTATACAAATTATTGTTGATGATGATGTGCCATAATTATTTTACTCCTTTATTTTTCTATAGCTATTAAAGTAGCATTAATATTAATAGCAATCATTATCATTAAATGAGTACTTACTATCTAGGAGGTACTATGCCCAATGTTTTATACATTATTCCCTCAATTAATCTGTACAAAATAGGTACTATTACTATTCACATGTTTAAAATGAGGAAGCTGAGGCACAGAGATTAGACACATGCTCAAGATCACACAGTCAGATCTAGATTTGGGGGTGCCAAAATTTATAAAATTTGGGAGATGCTTTTTAAGAAAATAAAACCAAATGATGAAGACAAGATCAAATATAAATATTTATTTATAAGGGGAAAAGAAATGACAATAATTATACACGTAAAAAGATAAACCTGGCAGATTCCACTAACATAAAAATAGTATATTTGGATTATATAATTGCTGACATCCCTCTCTATTTTTTTCCCTGACATGTTTAACTGACACCTGTGGTCACCTCTTCATCTAGTCATGGCTTTGTACTATAATTATCTGTAGAGAGAATAGAAAGATAATTCATTCTTTCCTGTCACATAGTTAATCAAAAAAAATTTTTAATTATTTAAAGTTTAGAAAAGTGACTTTAAGCTTCACAACCCATTGTTGTAATATTATGGAAATGTAGATTATTTTCAAATTTGGAGAAATATCTACAAAGGGTTTTCTAAGGTTTTAGGGCATTTTAAGTTTTCTTGTCTTAAGGTGATTTGCAGTGACTTGTCTTAAATGTTTGTTGAATTGACAGCATCATTACCAGTTTTCATGGATATCCTTATTGTGTGACTGAATTTAAGTTGTATTTTATCATAGATGCCACTATTTTATCTACAAATCAGTAAGAAGTTTAGATTTTTCCAATGTGAGTTACTTCTTTTCATAATTTATATTATCAAAGTAATCATATTGCTTATGCATTGCTTCAATCCTAAATCCATCATTTTCTTTTAATGGTTTCCTACTTTGAGTATGATTTGAAATTTATTTTGTTACAATTCTCTTCTTGATGTCAGAATATTTCAGTTGATTTCATTTTTCATGTTTAAAGCTTTTATTTCATATTATATTAATTTTTCTATCTGATCTTTTAAACCTTCCCTTTATATGCATACAAATTAAGAGTCTGTAATTTCTCACATTCCTTATCTTTCCAAATTGCAGTGAAAATGACATATTTAAGCCTTAACAACTTTTTTATGAAAGTGGCTGAAATCATATAAATTTAGCTACTGAACCCAAACTAAATAGTCCCCAGACTCAACTTCCCCTTAGTTTGAGTCCATAAATGTCCATGGTTACCCTAATCTCAATCAATATGAGGACATGTATGACAGAGGACAAGTTAAAAGGGCAAGAGATAGTGGCCATAACAAATTGTAGTTAAATATTATACATCCACAAATTTTATAAAAATATATCTATGCTTGCCTTGGAAGGGGCTCATGCAAGCAAAGGGCCTTGAAGATCAGTTTTCCTGAGCTTCGAGATAAATCTACCCCTGCAACTAGTACGCATTGGAATTCCACTCCCTCCAAGTTAAGATTTCAGGACATGATAATATCTTGCTGGAGATGAACTATGAACTCTCTGCTGTCTTTCTTTAATTTCTTCTCTTTTTAAAAACCGTCAAAGAGTTATCCATAATACAAGTAACAATTAGGTAAATTATTATAGTGTTATTGTTAAATACCATGTTCTTGTACACATTCTCTTCTGTGTAAAATTCTGATGGGGAATTCCCTGGAGGTCCAGTGGTTAGGACTCCGTGCTTTCACTGCCGAGGGCGCGGGTTCAATCCCTGGTCGGGGAACTAAGATCCCGCAAGACACACAGCATGGCCAAAAATAAAATAAAGTAAGTTCTGATGAAAACTATTAAGAAGAGCACTTCAATAATGAAACTAAATAATCAAAACATATTAAAAGTATCAATCCTGGGTGTACCAGAATCTTGTGCCTTAATAAGGATACTAGACATAGCCCTTAAATAAGTAAGAAATGCCAAATTAAGTTATTCGTAACTAAATTTCAATCCTCCCAGTGTGAGAAAAATTCATCTCCTTCTTTGAGTCAAAAAAAATACCTGATTTCTAGTTTCTTATTTTATCTTTGTACGACCATCAAGTGTACTTCCAAGGCATTTACTATTCTGTGAAGCTATAAATCACCCCTCTGGATCCACACTGTATCCATCTTATGCCTTTTTTAATCCAACCCAGTAGGACATATTTAAAGGAGGATTTTAATGTATATACTGTCAAAGTGGTTGATAGTCCCATGTCATTATGTTGATCTCCATCAACTGTCCAGAAAATAGTAAGAGTGGCTAGTTGTCCTATATACAACAGAATTAGATTTCAATTATGACATTTTCATTGACCTAAGGAATTTAAGGATTATCTCCAAGAAATGGCACAGGGCAGCTGGTTCTGTATTATAAGGTAACAAGAAAGTTAAGTTTGCCAGGTAAGACCAACAAAACAAAAACAAACAGCAAAAACCAACCTCCCAAGATCTTCTTAAAAATGAATGATCTATTAAATCATATAATACACAAGTGTCCGGTATAGACACAGAAGTCATTTCAGAAATATCCCCTATGGATTGTAGATGTAAAAGGTTAGTATTCTAAAGATAACTAAAGTCCAGTCAAGAAGTCCAGCTCAGTGTGTCCTGGACACTGCTTATTGGCTAGAAGATGTATACAAGCAGCAGGAGACAAATCACAACAACAACACGTAGACAACATTCCATGTTCACTATTTGCCAAGCTGAGTTCTGTGTGCTTCACACACGTTAACACATTTAAACCTCACAGCAACCCTATGAGGTAGGTACTATTATTATCTCCATTTTACAGATGAGGAAACAGAAGTACAGAAGTTAAAAAAACTTCTTCCAGATCACACATCTAGTAAGTGGCTGTTTTACTTCAGGGAACACTGTTACTATAAATGAACCTCAAAATATATAAAGGCACAAAGATAATAGAGGTTCATTTCTTTCCCGTATAATAGTATTGTGTTGTGAACATACCTTCAGGGTAAGATCTCTTTCCCATAGTCATTCTGGCTTCTGGTTGGAAGCACTGTCATTTTCAACAGGTAGCTTCTCGGGTCACCTGGGAGTTGTCTGCAGTCAGAAGAAGAAAAGAGTATGATATAACAGGTGTGGGTTTTTTTTTTTTTTTTTTTTGGCCAGGTCTAGAAATAGCAGATAGTTTTATTAACATTTCATTGACTGGAACTCAGCTATCTATCTATACCTAAATGCAAGGGAGTCTGGGAGATCTGCCCATGAATTTCTTGCCACTGTGACTAAGAAGAGTTTCTAACTCCATTCGTAGAGTCCATGTTCTTAACCTTCCTGAGCATTCTGATACCTGAACAAGCATTGGATACTCTCCAGCCCAAACCATATCAATGTTTATCAAGTCTGATGAACAGGCCCAGTGTGACTACCAAGTTGCCAACATTTTCTGATGACCAGAAAAAAATGAGACATTGACTACACACCAGAAGTGTGCCCAAGTTAGAAGAAAAGCTTCTGTGTTTGTGTGCTAAGCTCTAAGGCAGTGACTTTTAAAGTATGGCTCGGGGATTTCTGAGGGTCTCTAAGACCTCTGGTGGTGTCTGTGACATCAAAACTATTTTCACAATAATACTAAACTATTATACGCCTTTTTCACTATCATTCTCTCATAAGTATACAGTGGAGTTTTCCAGAGGTTACATGACATGTAATATTGCAACAGATTTTTTTAATTGAGGTATAGTTGATGTACAATATTATATAAGTTACAGGTGTACGATATCACGATTCACAATTTTTACAGGTTGTATTCCATTTATAGTTATTATAAAATATTGGCTACATTACCTGTGCTGTAAAATCTATCCTTGTAGCTTATTCATTTTATATATAGTAGTTTGTACCTCTTAATCCCCTACCCCTACCTTGCTCCTCCTCCCTTCCCTTTCCCCACTGGTAACCACTAATTTGTTCTCTATATCTGTGAATCTGCTTCTTTCTTGTTGTATATTCACAAGTTTGTTGTATTTTTTTAGATTCCACATATAAATGATAACATACAATATTTGTCTTTCTCTGTCTGATTTATTTAGCTTAGCATAATGCCCTCCAAGTCCATCCATGTTGCCACAAATGGCAAAATTTTCGTTCTTTTTTATGGCTGTGTAGTATTCCATTGTATATCTGTACCACATTTTCTTTATCCATTCATCTGTTGATGGGCATTTAGGTTGCTTCCATGATATTGCAATAGTTGAATGCAGAAGCAGATAGGAGAATTCAGTTACTTTTATTAAGCTAGACATTAAAGAGGCTTGCAAAAATATAAACAATGTCAATCTTCTCACTAATTTTTCTCAGTTTGGAAATATGTTTATTTTTTCATAAATATTTATGGTAGCATGTTATATACTTATCATTGTTTTAAATGAATTAATGAATATCTATTTCAAACATTTCAGTTTTAGGCTCTAACCCAGTAAATATCAACAAATCTTACCCATATAAACAAAAGCTATTTGAGGTCCTCAATTATTTGTGAAAGTATAAAAGGGTCCTGGCACCAAACTTTGAGAACCACTGCTTTAAGGCTTAGTAATCAGGTCTGCTAGAAATTCATGGCCATAGTTAGTTATCCTGTACTATGACTAACCAGTTGAGTACCTCTTTCTCCTTTAGATGCGTTAGCTAAAAACAGGTCCATTAAAGACAGAACCATGATCATGGAGTAGTGGTGATGCAAAAGTGCTGTGCGCCCCCCCCCCAATACCGTAATGAGTCAGAGTCTGAAAACAGCAGTAAGCTGTCTCATTTTAGCATTGTTGCTCATCTGTTGCTTTTTTTTAAGTCAATTGCCATATTCCTTCATTCAATAAACATGTACCATGTAGTGACTATGTTCGAAATACCATTCTTAGTGCTTTGTGAGTGTAAAAATGGCTAAGATTCCATTTTTATCCTTAAGGACTTGCAATCTAATCAAGGAGAAAAGTGCCTGTAAGGTTAAACACAGGCATAAGAAAGGGATGAATACAAGCATAATCTTAAGACTGAGTGATCACTCCAGCCAAGATGATGAAGAAAGCTAAACCACTGATCGGAACCACAAACAACGAGTAGGATTTTGAGACACGTGGATGGAAGAAGGATGTTTCAGCTAAAGGGCATGGCTTGAGCTGAAGTGTGAAATTAGCAGCCTGCAAAGCATGTCTAGGTAGGAGTGAGCAGTTGGGTTGATTGGAGGAAGATGCCGTGGGTAAGGAAATAGAGGGAGATAAAGTCGAGGAGCCGAAAGGATTTGAACATTATTTGGTACTCAGGGAAGAGTCAAGGCGATGATGAGGACTGTGATTTAAGGAGATAAATTAGATTTGGGTGGCAGAATGCATGTGAAGGAGAAGGAAAGGTAAGTCAGTTAAAACTGTTGCCAAAAGTGCCTGTTCTATGAAATGGAATCCAGGTCACTGTCCACTAGGACAAAGGCTCTTAATCTTTTGGAGGTCGTACACTCCTGGTAGAATCTTTTGAAAGTCACAAACCCTCGCTTCAAATAATAATATGTAGGATACACACAAAAAATTTTTTGCCATTTCATATGCCCTTGAAGTCCGTCCATGGGCCCAAATTTCAGAATTACTGGTGTACTTCAATATGATATACATGCTAGCCAACTATTTCCTAAGCAAACTGTGCCATTCCTCAATTCCTGTGAATCAAAATTAGCTTCAGAGTTTCCCCTGACCTTCAACAGTTCCACCAACTCTGGTAATCATGGTGGACTGAAAGAATGAGCCTTTTAAAAAGGAAAAAAAAAATCTATTTTTAGTCTCTTGACCTCCCTGCAGGTTTCACTGAAAACAGACACGTTCCACATGTCTTTTTCCTCTCTCTGTTGCCGCGCCCTCCTGTCGCCCCTAATGATTGTGACCTTAGTGACCTTCCAGAATATCCATATGGCCCTTTCTTTCCTCGACCTAGCAATACCATACCTGCTGCTTGAGGGTTTGGATCTCATAATATTTTTCCTAAGCCTGGCCTCTCTCCCTGCCTGGCATTGTGGGCCTGCCACGACACCAGGCTGGCTCGTAAAACATCTCTTTATGTACTTTATTACTTAAACTCCTTTATTTGCCTGCAGGAGCCCTTTAACAAAATCACATTGAATTGACTTTCTCACACCAAATCAAATCTCCCTGGTCCCAGTTCAGTTGTCTTTGTCAATATGTATTTTATAAATGGAGTGAATTAACAGATGCTGTTGGAACAGAAGTGCTGGAGTAGCGTTTATGTTTTTAGTGCTCTCTCTGGGCAGATGAGTGGTGTAGGAGTGTTACACAGGTACCTCGGGATGGAAGTCATGCTCGTCATTTCAGTGGATATGTATTCTTAACCATTTTCTTTAAATATATTTTAAACCTCTTTATGACTCTTTTTATTCGTAGTGTTTGCTTATATGGTTTATCACTTGTTCCATCAGTCTTAGATTGGACTTGATTATACCCCTTCATATTAAAAGATGAAACTTAAAGCCTCTCTACCAGGCAAAGAGGACAGGACTTTCTGTTCGCCATGAGGGACTAATCATGACATACCTTTGGAACATATTGCTTTATTTCTATTATCTGTGTTCTCCATGCAACCTTGGATATGAAACTCTGGGTTGAAACTGTTCTAGAATAAAGTACTGACTTTCCATGTCCTAGACTCTGACATCAGTCGAATGAATGACTACCCCTGTTACATAAGATGGAATTTGGGGACTTTTGCAGAGAGGAAAATACATCATAAAAATCCATTGTGTAAGATGTGTATTGAAAGATTTCCCAGGAAGATTTCCATATGACATAATGACCTTTTGAAACGTGTAATGTATAAATGCTATAAAATACATTGCAACGATCTGGGGGACATTTTTACCCTACCCTGTCTCAGTTTTGTGGTGGTAGCCACAGAGTCAGCTGCTGGTAAAGACAAGATGCATTTCTTTTCTTTCATGCTCTGCCATCAACTTTATGTTTGTCCTGAGAATGACTAATCACAAACCTGTTTTTTTTTTACATTCTTCTAGGCCTGAAATATAATTCCTTGGCTTAAAATGTGGTCCCCATGGTCATTCCCAGAGTTCCACAATGATTTGTCATATTCTAGACTCTGCTTTTTATGACTGTACTACTTTTAACTCAAAAGCATGATAATTCTTGGATAATTTTTAGAAAAATGGCACACTTGTTTTACAGAATTAACAATTTAGAAATTCATCAGGACTGTATGTTTATAAATGCTCTCCTTTCAGCCATGGACATTAAGTAAGTGTTAGTAACATATTGGAAGTGTTCATAATATTATGAGTAAAAAAATTCTTTCCTTCTCTCTTTTCTCAGTTGTATCTAATGCGACGGAAGCTATCCATTGGATATATGCACTATTTGCAAAGACAATATAGGCTGTTTGATCTCAGAAATAAATATCTAATAGTTCAGTGCATACTCTACCCCTTTAATAACATCTGCATCTTGTTCAAAGAGAATCTCCACCTTTGTACAAATTTAATAAAGAGCCTCTGGAAGTGTAGATCAATCCATCAATAATACATGACCTGTTTTGTTTTTCTTTGGGCATATTTAAAACTGTGATTTCTATGTGTCAAAGGTCAAAAGTCAAGTGCTCCATGTGATAAATTAGGTAGGGTCAAAAGTTATTGCAGTGCAGTTTCAGAAGATTGTCTGTCTCTGAATTTGCAGCTCATTCATGCTGAAGTGATGCACTATGGGAATTACTACCAAGCTCTGCTCGGCAACATCTGCTCTCCCTAAGTGAGTTAGTGCACGTCAGACATCTTTATGTCAGAATATTGCAGTGATGGATGCAGTCTTCAGAAAATGCTGCATAAAAATCTGGTGTGCCGTTCTGGCCATTAAGTGAAATTACTATTTAAATTAATGGCACTGTCACAGTTTATCTGTGCAAAGAATGAACGCTGATTAGGGTATTAAGTAATTAGCAATTTATCACACTGGAACAAGGTTGATAATAATTAAAGAAGTAATGGTTTACCAAAGAAACTAGAAAGGGAGTCACTTCTTGTTATGTGAGTGAAATCTTGGCTTTAAATTTTAATTCAGTGAAACAAAGATGAAGCTCTTTGTGAAAGAAAGCATCCTTTTTTTCTAGTGTAAAAACAGTTCATTATCAAAATTTTAGTTGACCTGTCAAAAGTCCCTCAGAGCGATCAGATGACTGATTAGGAGTTTGGAATTAGGTCAATGTCTGCATTTTGATTTTATACTGAAAGCATGGTGAAACCGTAAAGTAATTTGCGAGTAGAGGGGGAGAATGTATTTTGCTCCCTAAAGGGCCAGTTTTCAGATTTTGATTGCTCTTTAAAATAGAAACATGAATTATTTTAAGAAAACTGCTGGAGAAAAAAAAAATGACAGCAAAGAATCCAAGGTTGTATTTAAATGTCTGATCAGAAAGCAGAAGAAAAAAAAATGCCCAAACAATATAAAACTTGAAGCTGTGGATTTTTCTTTTTTGTGTGTGTGTGTGTGTGTGCGTGTGTGTGTGTGTGTGTGAGAGAGAGAGAGAGAGTGTGTGAATTTTACCCATCATAATCAAGACTCAGACCACAATGATAGCCCTGCTGTGTGTATCTATTTGAAAGAACTTCCCCTGGAAAAGTTAATACAACTAAAATTATTAGTAAAGCACCAAAGAAAACAGTTTACTTTTTTTTTTTTTTTTTCTTTTTGCGGTATGCGGGCCTCTCACTGTTGTGGCCTCTCCCGTTGCGGAGCACAGGCTCCGGATGCGCAGGCCCAGCGGCCATGGCTCACGGGCCCAGCCGCTCCGCGGCATATGGGATCCTCTCAGACCGGGGCACGAACCCGTAGCCCCTGCATCGGCAGGCGGACTCTCAACCACTGCGCCACCAGGGAGGCCCAACAGTTTACTTTTAAACCAATTACTTTGAATAGTTATCACCTTTAAACATGAGGTCAAAATGCAGTTATGATCAATGTAATAATTAATCATAAATAACAAATTTTTAATATTGAGAGATATGTTTTTAAAGTGGAAAGATCAGTGAGAGTGTTCTTTGGAGTCGTGTGGATAAACATCTTTCTTAAGGCATGTGCCAAGTCAGTGTCTACTCTCAATGATTTTTTTTATAAACTGGAAAACACTTAAAACTCATTGGTCTATTATTAGGAGTGTCTTTCATAATGTAGGTGTTTGTACAGGATCAGATTGAGCAATTCGGGACCCCAGGGCCCTTTGAAGTTGAGGTTCTTTATGTTACCAGTCATGACTAATAATAAATAGACAAAATTCTAATTAAAATAAATCATTCATCACATTGCACTGCTGTATAACTGGATATAAATTCTACTATGATAGCCCTGTGACATGGGGTATAGGCATCTTCATTTCTAGCTTAATCTGACTCTAGTACATTGTTTATTTATTCAGCCTTTTATGTCTATATTTCTGTGGTGTCTCTTCTATGGCAAGATCTAAATGATGTGAGCACAAGCAGTTACACTGAATTGGGTGGGAGAAAGGAGGCTGTTTGGTATCTCAGGCACACCTGTCTTTCATGGAGAAGTGGAGATCAAAGGTCTTCCCTGCAAGGTCTTTCGGCCACCACCCCAACCTCTTACTCACGTCCAGTGATGGGTCTAGTGCAGCTCGAAGAATGGTGGCCAAATGGCTCACCTACCTGATCAGTGAGTGCACTCAACTGGTTTTGAATGCAAATCTATCTCATGACCAAAGAATGGTTACAGTTGCTGCTGGATTCACAAGAATCAAATATCTGTATCTTAGACAAAGGCAGGCAGAAACTTACAAGATGCTTACGCAAAGTCTCCAGTTCTAGGATGGTGCTACCTCTCCACTGTCTAGCCTCTTATCCCAGAGTGCATGGGTGACCTCTTCTCCCTTGTGAATTTCTAAAGATTTCTTCTGAGTTCCTGTGGTTTAACTACCCGTTCCTCTGCAACAAGATGTTATCATCACAAAATGGGCAGGCAGTTCTCATGACAGAAATCAGATCATTTTTTATGGCGCTTAGGAGAAATTTGGCCCCCTGCTGAATGATTTTAGAACACTTCCTCTCGTGTGTTCTTTACCTAATTAGTGTCTAGTGCTCTTGATCAGAAGGACCCCTCACTGTACATTTAAATCACCTTGGTAGGGAAATGCTACCTGAGCTATCGTACCGTTTCAGGAACTGCCTGAGTCTGACATTTTTATACCAAACTTTATACCAACCTCAGTTTTCTTCTCTTTTTTTATTTCATATTCATATATAACATTTTATTGTTGCAGGGATGTTCTGTTGTGGGCAGGATTATATGAATATGTCAGATACCATATGCTGCTCAGCTTCCAGTGGAGAGTCTAAAGCACATGTTAAAAAGAATGACCCAGTGCCAGTAAAATGCTGTGAGACTGAACTTATTCCAAAGAGCCAGAAATGCTGTAATGGAGTTGGATATAATCCTTTGAAATATGTTTGCTCTGACAAGATTTCAACTGGAATGATGATGAAGGTAATTGATAGAAAACCTCTCGGGCTGATTTGACAATGGAAAGAGAAATACATTGTTCATAACTATTTTTCTAAAATAGGAATATAAAAACTCCTATGTGCATTATTCATTTTCACATTACATCCATATTAATACCAAATGAGTTCGCTATGATTGATGTTATTGCAATGAATTCTAAAGGAATTAATAATGATTAGCTGTTCTCAGGAAGCTTTACCAGCACTTCAGATTAGTGCAGACAGAAAGTCTGAGCCGGCATGTTGCTGTGGAGGGAGATGAAGGGAAATTCAGCTTCTTTTCTCTAGCCCCCCAACCATAGGCCATCACTTTCCTTTCATAGAGAACTTACATACAGCAGATTCACTTCACTGTGTTTCTGTCATATTCCTTAAGACAGTGTAAGATCAGCAAAAGCCAGCCAACCACAAAAATGAATAGGCCTGTGGGTGCATCATTTATGTTTGTATGTTGAGATGCTCCACATACAGCCATGCCGGGTTTGTTAGCATTAAACTTGACCCAGCACTCTAGAAACCTACCAGTTTAAGGAAAGGATTATGGGCATTTAAAAAACAAACACCCTACTATGTTTGGTAGTAATTTGTCACTAAGAGATGGCTAAAAATCGGCGCTTTGGTCACAGACAATAGAAGAGCTCTTGCTGAGTGAGGCAACTACACAATCATTGTGTGGACATCATGGTCTGTCAAATGGACCATAAGTCTTGAGATTTTTAAGGCCCCAGCAAGCACTTTGTGGCAATGAATATTAAGATATTCATAACTGAATCACTTTGCTGTATACCTGAAACTAACACAACATTGTAAATCAACCATACTCCAATAAAATTAAAATTTAAAAAAAGGAAAAACAGATAACACGTAAAATTATTGGAGAGTAGGTACTTCATGAGGTGAATAACCATACAAAACACCCAACAAAAATAGTAAGGTTTTGTCTCCAAAATTTTTTAAGAATCGATCTGATTTGAACACAACTTTAGTCAGTTCTGTGAAAGAAATCTATCCAACACTATGTTCCAAAATTTATTCCAGGCCAGTGTTTTCAGAAGTTTTGACTAGGATATTTTTCTTAAATACTTAGTATTTTTTGGTCTTAAAGAGCTGGTAACGTTGTAAGAACGTGCCTTTAAAATAACGAGTTAGGAAGCATCTATATAAAAAACTCTCCTTAAAGGGGCACTCATATTTGAAGAATGAAGATAGAAAACCTGTTAGTTTCAGAAATGACACCATCACTCACAACTATGTGTTTCATTATTGCCCACCTCACATTTGATTCCCAGGCATCTCATTTTGGTCAAGAAGAGACAGCTTCCATTATTTAAGGAGGATGTTCAGGATATAACCATGATCTTTTAAGTTGGCTTGAATTGGCTCTATGAAATACAACTGTATTTGAAATTCATATTTAAATGATTATGATTAGGAGATTTTCTGAATGCTGAATCAAGCAGTGTGTTATAGGTAAATTTCAATCCATAGATTCCATTTTGTTTCCTGAAGACCTCTTTCCTGGAGTCTTCCAATTCCTGCTCCAATCTGGACTGGATCACTGTGGGATTTCTGCACAGCTTTCCCAGCCCATCTTCCCTAAGCTGTCAGTTTGGGAATTCCTTTCACTCCTCCTCTGTGTTGGTCTTCCTGTGTTCAAACCCCAGTTGTCCCTTTTTGCCACCTTCTTTTGAAAAATTATCTCCCTTGATACAGGTGCATGAAAGGTAAATGTTTTGAGAACTTGATGTCTGAAATTATTGTAATTCTATTTCCCATTGGGTTGGTAGTTTAGCTAGGTATACAATTCAAGGTCAAAAAATATTTCTACACAGGATTTTGAAGGCATTTCTGCATTTTTAAATTTTCATTGCTATTCTGATTCCTGTTTCTTTGTAGGTAACCATGTTGTTTTTCCTATGACAGTTTTTTTTTTTTTTTTTTTTGCGGTACACGGGCCTCTCACTGTCGTGGCCTCTCTCGTTGCGGAGCACAAGCTCTGGACGCGCAGGCTCAGTGGCCATGGCTCACGGGCCCAGCCGCTCCATGGCATGTGGGATCTTCCCGGACCGGGGCACGAACCCGTGTCCCCTGCATCGGCAGGCGAACTCTCAACCACTGCACCACCAGGGAAGCCCCCATGACAGTTTTTAAGACATTCTCTTTATTCTGCTTTTCTAAAATTTCATGGCAATGTGCCTCTATGTAGATGTTATTATTAATATTCATAACGATATACTTTTTGTGGACTTTTTCAGGGTGGGGTCTATGGCCTTCAATTCCAGGGACTGTTATTTTATTATTTCTTTGATAATTTGCCTCTTCTTTTGTCTGTTTTCACTGATCACTTTGGTGTTGGACTTCCTAAACTGATATTTTAATTTTTTCTTCTTGTTTCTTACCTATTGATTAACTCCTCATCTTTTTCAATGTGATGAGATATTGCCTTAACTATATCTTTCCACCTTTCTATTGATTTGTTGTGGGGTTTTTTTAGCTATCATATTATTTTTTAGTTTTTAAGTGCTCTTTCTTGTTTGCTGATTATTACTTATATCATCCTACTCTTGTTTCATTCATGGAACATCTTTTTTTTAATCATTCTGGAAATATTCATTCCATTGTTGCTTTTTTTAATTGTTTGCTTTATGCTTTGAATTGTCTCATTTGTTTGGTACTATTTTTTGCCTATAAAATTTTATTTTTTTAATTTATTTTATTGAAGTATAGTTGATTTACAATGTTGCATTAATTTCTGCTGTACAGCAAAGTGATTCAGTTATATATATATATATATATATATATATTCTTTTACATATTCTTTTCCATTATGGTTTAAGATTGGTACTATTTTAATACTTAAAGAAGTATCCTTAATACTCCATCCTACATCGGGATGGCATACATGCCTGGCTGCCATATGGAGTATCCAGTAGCAAAGAGGGCTGGGGTTCTCACTATGCAATATGCAGAATTGCGTTTAGCTTTCCCACTCTGGCTCCTGGCTTCTATCTTCCAGTGGACCCTCTCTATTTTTTTTTTTTTTTTAGTTTCATCAATTATTTTCTACGTTTTTCTCATTTTTCTAATCCTTGGCCAAATGCAGCTCTAACAGCACACATACTGCTCATGTTCTAAGCTGTGATGTCCTCCCCAGAGTGGTGAGCTCAGGAACACTTGGCTTGCTTTGACAGTTATCCCAGGGCAGAGTTTGCAGAATATTTAGCCATAGCACAACAGGCCTCCTCAGCTTCCCGAAGCCCAGTACGTATTTCTTTGCCACGGCCTGCTTAACCCTAAGCCAATTCCATATACTTTAGAGTTTTGTTATTGTTGTTAAGACAACATCCAACTTCAAAGTACTAATTTGTGTTTTTGCTAGAATACACTGGACTATGCTGAGGTAAAAACAGACATACTCATGTATGGAATGGGTTAACAGAATGAATTATTTTAAACCTTTCATGTGACAGTCCAGTGTGAGACTGGCAAATCTCCTCCATGCAACATCTCAGGAACCCAAGTCACTTCCATCTTGTGGGGCTTCACAGTGGAAAAAGGGAGAGAGTGGATGATTGCACATGTATGCGTCTTCCCTGGATGCAGAATGCATCTCTTCTGTACACAGTCACACAGACATTTCTAGTCACATGACTCTTCTTATTGTAGCCGGACTTGAAAATCTAGCGTTACAGGGGAGAAAAGGCAAAAATGGGCACTCCTGGGCACATAGCCTTGTCTCTGCCACATCCATCCACTTCCCAGCTTCCAAAAATGTGTGTTACTTCCCTTCCTGTTTCCTTGGACTTTCCATATTCCTTTATTGTCATTTGGTTGGCCTTTAAGGGGAAATGATGATAAATGCACATGTTTGATTCACCATATTTAAATGGAAATCCAACTATATTTTTCTGAAGCAGCTTTACTTTGATGATCGTAGGGAAAATAACTTATTTTAGGTAAAGAGACATATTGAATGTAGATCACTTTTAAATAACAAAAATGATTTAAAATAAGTTATGCTACCTATATAAAGGGAAGATGAAGTAGAGCTTTGCCTTATAAGAATATTGCCTTATTTATATCTCCTATAATTTGGGATGATGAAGTATTTCATTTTCTGAGATTAGAGCCTACTAGTACTTATCAATAGCTATAAAATTTCCAGAGATTCACCAGAGAAAATGTTTATAAATATAAATAATAATGATAATGACAGTTCATGAAATATTTAAATTTTCTAAAATTTGGACGCAGAATACTTCTTATTAGTCCAAATTTCCCAAGAGCACAAGAAGTGCAGATTTGTCTAAAACTCCATTAGGAAAGTGTCAAAGTAACAATACTAAAATAACTACTCCTGTTATTATTTATAGCATATCTACTAAGTGTAAGGCATTTACGTTATCTCATTTGAGTCATTCAAACAAACCTGCATAGTAAATTGAATTTCCATTCTTTCACGGAAGAAGCTGAGGCTTTGAGCAGATAAGAGACTCGGTTCAAGGTCACAACACCAATAAGTTGCAAAACTGGATTTTGAATCCAGATCTGTGTCATTTCAAAGTAACTGCTCTTTCTAGTATACAGACTGCCCTCATTTCTTCTTATGAATTTTGAGGTGTTCATTCATGAACTAAGCACAGGAAAATTTCATTTGAGAGTTGTAAAAACCTATGCCACACATGTCTAAATGAACGTTTTCAATTCCCTTCCCCCCGCCCCACCTCTACCGCTTGACTTAGGAAACCAAAGTCTGCAGGACCCTCTGCCCGGCGTCTATGGAAGCCACAGCACACTGCGGCAGGTGTGACTTCAACTTTACCAGCCACGTTTGTACTGTGATAAGAGGATCTCACAATTCCATGGGGAAGGAATCAGTCGAAGAAATGTGCTCATCTGCTGAAGAGCCTGTTCATATGGGAAGTGTAAACACACTCTCCTTCACAGGTAACAGAAAGGGAGCCACCTGCCCATGGCTTAGAAGGGGGAGTGAAAAGCTGCTGAAAACGCAGATTTATTTCACTCTGACCTCAACTCCCTCCTTCACCTCATATCAATTAATTCCATCATACTTATGAGCCAGAGAGTTACCAGGTAGTTAAAGGCACAATCTGGATCTGGTCAAAGTCAGTAGTTTAAAGTTTTTCAGAGTCGAACTTTAAACAAGGATGTACTCTATTTTAAAGTAAGCCTGTAGAGAATGAAGAACAGGGAAATAAATTAGTTAGGTGACCTTTAATGGTATATCTAGTTAATTTGCAATGAGCCTCATTTTCTTTCTCAAAAGTTGAATGCAGGCTTTCAATAAGTGCCATGAATGAGTGTTGTTATTCTTCCAAGCAGAAAAGAGGGAGAAACCTGTCTGGTCACTAAGACTTGGCAGCATCATTCCAAGGAGGAGGCAGACTGCTCAGTGAAGGCAGTACCACTTTCCTGATCTTGGGTCTGGGGCCAGAGGCTGTGCTCTCCTGCAGCCTGGTGTTTCCCCAAGATGGCCATCATCTTGGGAACAAGAACCTTCATGGTTATTGAAAATAATAATTTCCAAGCCCCATCTTAGCCCTACTGCATTAGTCCAAAATAGTGATTCTGAGGCTTGGCTGAGTCAGGTGAAAGACACTGTAAATTTTAGGATCATCTCCAAAATAGTTCTGCCATCTGTTAAATTTTTATTTTTCATCCATTTACTTAAGTCCTTGCTTAAGTTTCTGTTTTTTGAAAAATTAGATGTGCGTGTGTAACTGTGTGTGTACACACAGCTATTGTTTAGAGTCAAATGGAATACATTTAAGTGACATAATTCAAGCCAGCTGAGGTCAAAGAACCAATAAAACCACTGTGTTCCATCATGACTCACCATTCTGCCTTACCCAGACAATGGTGGGTGGTAATGGCAAGCCTTGAGAAGGAAAATAGTAAAGCAGGATACTAGGATGAGAAGGAGTAGATTAGGAAGGGAAGGAAGGAATAGAGATAAAGTTTAGTGAGTATTACTTAGTTCCAGTGCTGTGCTAGACAGTTTTTCTTATTAAATACAGTTGATTTACAATGTTGTGTTAATTTCTGCTTACAGAAAAGTGATTCAATTATACATCTATACATTCATTTTTTAATATTCTTTTCCATGATGGTTTATCACAGGCGATTGGATATAGTTCCCTGTGCTATACAGTAGGGCCTTGTTGTTTATCCATTCTATATATAATGGTTTCAATCTGCTAACGCCAAACTCCCAGTCCCTCCCTCTGCCACTCCCCCTTTGTGCTAAACATTTTTAAACCTTATCTTAATTTACCCATAAAGCAATCAGGTAAGTATGATCATTTCACAGATGAGGAAACTGAGGGTCAGATCTGTAAAAGTAACTTGTTGTGGTAATAGTCAGGTTCAAATCATGTCATCTTTAGGAGCTGCAGATGTAGTGGACTCCCCTACATCACACTCAAGACCAACGTCAGAATTCACGTTCCCAGTTTAGGCTTCCCAAGTCCAGCCCCCTCTCTCCTCTGTGCTCCTGTGACACACGGTCATACCATTCACCACTTCTACCATGTATGTGTCATAGGCATCTGGACTCCTGCCTCGTCTCTCCTACCAGATTGAAGTATCCACGTGAATAGAACATCCCTGTTTAATTTTACCTTATTTTTAGATTTAGCACACTGTAAGCAAACAAAAAAATATTTATTGGAATGCCTTTAGGTAGGAAAGGCCTCTGGGTAGAAAACAGTTGGACCGCTAATCTCTTCCCACTCCCAGTTATAGATTTAAGTCATGAACCCTCATTTAAAAATTACTTGGTTTTCTTCTAAGACAGTTCTCTGCTTTTATCTGCCCTTGGTAACCAAGGTCAAGATTTTGAAGGGTTTTTAAGACATATTTGCAGTAGACCTCTCCAGAAGAGAATAGCTGTTTCCACCTACTGATATAATATTGCAGGGGCTTTTAACATCCATATTTCAGATCGGTTTGCCTACCAGAAAACACTATAAAGTGAATATGAAAAATGACAAAATTTTACTTTTCATGAAAAAAAATTAAGCACTCAAATGATGCTCAAACAAATTCCACTGAGACCAGTTTAGACGAAAAGTCAACCATTTTTAGAAATTGACAATTAAAAGCTACAACCACTGGTGCTAACCAAAATTCATTTGTTCTTACAATCATTTATTTATCAAAAATATTTATTAAATCCTTACTAATTACCAGTCAGTATATGAGGACCAATAACTTGAAAACTAGTAGGAAATTCCATCAGGATTTGAAGCTAATATGAAGAGATAGGAAAATTAATACATAATTAACTCTAATATGAGAAACAATGTGCAGGTAAGTTCTATAGAGGTGAGCATAGGATGCTTTGGAAGAGTATTGCAAGGACACCTAACCCAGACTCAAAAAACTTCAAGAAGGATACTGTGCCCAAAGAAAGAACTGAAGGACAAGTTAGAGCCTATCAGTTTAAGGGGAGGTAGGCCAGGCAGAGAGAGCAACACATGCAAAGTGCAGGAAGCAGGAGGAAGCCCAGCAGGTCTGAAAAGCAAGTATCTTGATATGGATGTAGCACATATAAGACAGAGAAAGTAATGGAGAGGACGCCAGAGTGGGTTCAGATTATGAAGGCCTTTTAGGCCACACTAAAGAGTTTACCTTTATACTGCAATGAATGGATAGTTAGTGAAGCTCTTTAAGCAATGGAATGACACAGTTATATACACATTTTTGGAAGGATTGCTCTGTTAGCTAAAAAAATGGTTGGAGACAAATGTGTATGGGACCTTTCAGCAATTAACAAGTAAATATTGAGCAAACATACCACCCGAAAACCCAGCACCCTCATTTATCAGAATATTAGCCCCATGTAACATGTAAAATGATTTTGAGATAACAAGTTAAAAATAAAAGAAGAAGAATAGTTGGAAATTCTGGCAAAGAAAAAAAGAGCTCTGAGAAATGAGAGAGATGATTGAGGAAAGGTAAAATTTCAACTAGTGATTCCTTATGTGTAAAGCAAAAAGAATGCTTTTATGGGCTGAGAGAACATCTTTGAAAAACCAGGCCTCACAGGAAAATATAGAAGTAAGGCTAAGACTTGATAGAGTCAAAAAGGAGAAGAATGAAATACAGTGGAACAAAGAACAGGAATAAAATGTAGACAGTTGCCACAGCTGAAATTACAAATGGCAATATGGGCTTGAAGGCTACACAATAACAGTTATTTGCAGTGAATAGTTTAATCTGCTATAGCAAGTGGTTCAAAAATATAGTTACCATCTGTGGGTGAGTGGATGGACGGTCTGGGCAGCTCAGCCCCACAAGGTCATTCAGGATCTGGATTCCTCATCATGCTTCCAAGTGGTACAGCCTGAGTTGTCACAACACCTTTAGTTCCAGCCCATCAGAAGGGGTAAGAATGCTAACAGAAGGCAAGTGATTCCCTCTTCAGAAAGTGATGCACAAATTACCCATGTCACTTCCACACTCCTTCCGTTGTTGAGATCAGTCGTGTGACTACACCAGACTGCAAAGAAAACTGGGAAATGTAGACTCTGGCCAAGAGGTCTCTGACCAGGACAGAAGGGGGATCTGGGGACCCACTGGTGGTCATCACAGGTACAAAGCAGCAAATACCCTCTTACTGGAAAAAATGAAGACAGAAATGCATTTGTGTAGCAATTTACATTTTATGAAGTTCTGCAGCATAACTTATTGCATTTTATTTTCATACTAATTCTACAAAAGAGGCAGGGCAGGCTTTATTGTAAGGAGATGCATGTAAGGAGAATAACCCAAGTGGATGGAATGAGAATTAATGCTGCATCCAATGGAGATAGAGCAGGTGGCCAGGCAGTCAAGGAGGACCTCTCTGATCCCCCTGTCTGATGATCATCCAGAAACTGCCACACAAAAATACATATGTAGATCTTCAAAATTCACAGAATTAAATAAGTGGAAAGCAGATTTAAATGATTAAACTTTCAAGGAATGTTTTGGTAAATTTGTAGCATTTGTACTTCTGAAGTTATTAAAGCTCAAGACTGAACTAAGATGTTTGGGACACCATTGAATCACGTGGATGATTATCTAATAAAAGTTTTGCCAGGCCAAAAATCTCAGCAGGTTGGTTTTGTTGTTTTAATTAGATTGGTTGTTTTTGGTTTTGGTTTCAGTTCTGGTTTGGTAGAAGATGAAGGAAGTATATATAGTACACTATACATGGTACATATAGTGGAGTGTGAATTCTTTTTTATTCATTGAAATTGTACTGTGATAAGCTAAGTTACAAGCCCTGTATCTCATAACAACTGCATTATAATTCATGTAATAATTTAAGTAATATTGACAACATAATAATTGGTAAAATTTATAATAATAAAACTGTAAAAGAATCTTGCCAAACCTGCCTCATACAGAAGTAAAGAGATCATGAACTTGGGAAGCATTAACATCTAATGTACATTAGTCTAGCGCTTTTATTTTTCAATCATTTCTTTAATGTATCCATATTTCTCTATTCAAATAGGTGAATTTTGTTCTGTGCAATTTCATATCTCTGCATCTAATAAGCACTTGTAATATTTTTTATGACTCAGAAAGTAAAGATCTTAGAGCTTTATTTACATACAATAGGATTAGTGCATTGAGCATTTATTTTTATTTTTATTTAAATTTTTTTTTTTTAGTTTATTAATTAATTAATTTCTTTTTGCTGTGTTGGGTCTTCGTTTCTGTGCGAGAGCCTTCTCTAGTTGTGGCAAGCAGGGGCCACTCTTCATCGCGGTGCGCGGGCCTCTCACTACCGCAGCCTCTCCTGTTGCGGAGCACAGGCTCCAGACGTGCAGGCTCAGTAATTGTGGCTCACGGGCCCAGTCGCTCCGCGGCATGCGGGATCCTCCCAGACCAGCGCTCGAACCCCCGTCCCCCGCATCGGCAGGCAGACGCTCAACCACTGCGCCACCAGGGAAGCCCGAGCATTTATTTTTAAATGTTTAAGGTTTTGATATTTATTTTTGATATGATGGTAAGAAAATAAAAATTTTAAAAACCGCCGCTGTCCGATTTTCTGTCTTTCCAGATGTGAACCTGGAGCCCTACATGACATACGAGTATAGGATTTCTGCGTGGAATAGCTATGGGCGAGGATTCAGCAAGGCTGTTAGGGCCACAACAAAAGAAGATGTGCCTGAGGGAGTGAGCCCCCCCAGGTGGACCAAAATGGATCATCTTGATGATGTAATAGTCCTCAACTGGAAGAAGCCTATACAATCAAATGGTATTAAGCTATTTTTAAAATTCAAATAACATAATCCCGTAAATCCATAAGGAAATTGAAATTAGTGTAGTCTATGTTTAATTGGCATGCATCTAACCACTAAAAAGTATTTGCTGATAACGGAAACTTCAGGTATGTGTCAACCAATCATTGATTTTGTGAAATAGCCCTCACAAATTTTTAGCCAAAAATTATTTTCCTTGAATCCCAACATATGTCTGAGCTGCTTTCAAATAAGCAAAGCGTATTCTGGGAAGGCAGAATCGTTTTGAAAGTAAATGTTTGATAGTGAGGGGAAAGAAACAACTGACTGATTATGTCAAGAATCTATCTCCTCCGTAAGAGTGAGTATAATTAAGAACTGCTTGAACATAGCAAAATAATAGCAATTTAAAATTAAATAATGCTATGTTATCCCATTTCTTCAGAACTCTAAGCCATCTGATTTGTTTGCAAACAGTTAAAAGAGTCTGACACTCAAATTCAGGCCTTTCTCTGCCTCTTTTAGGTCCTATTATTTACTACATTCTTCTCCGAGATGGAATTGAACGTTTTCGAGGAACATCGTTGAGCTTCTCTGATACGAAAGGAATTCAACCTTTTATGGAATATTCATACCAGCTGAAAGCTTGCACGGTTGCTGGCTGTGCCACCAGCAGCAAGGTAGGAGGAGTCTGTCTAAACTCTGGACAGAATTATCCAGTGTTAAGACTATATGAAGGTCCAGGTTGTAATGCCAATAAAGTAGGGCATCCATATGGTGTCTCAACTGAGTACCAACACTTCCTCCTGAAAGGAGAGATCACCACAAGAAAAATTTATTCAAATATCAATGTTTCATTCATCAAAAGAAAAAAACTTGAACCAGTATTATCCCCTTAATCCACTTTTCCTCCACCAACCCTTTGTAGGTGGTCTTCTATAAATCCATAATAGGTCCCAAGCCATTTCTCAGTTTAAAAACTTAGAAATTCTATTTAAATATCATTTCAGCAAAAATTGCCTCCTCTTGAAGAACTTCAATGGCTTGAAGTCCCAAGCCATTTCTCAGTTTAAAAACTTAGAAATTCTATTTAAATATCATTTCAGCAAAAATTGCCTCCTCTTGAAGAACAGAGAAAGGGACAAAGGAGCCTGACATGGAAAATAAAATAGTTCCAAGGCTTCTGCAACAGCCTTGACAAGAAATAATGAAGATCTGAATTCATGCAGCAGGGGTCAGATGAAGAATATCAGAAAGATACAACAGATACCAGGGCACAAAAACTACAGGACTCAGTAGTCAGCTGTATGTAGGGGAATAAAAGGAAAGTATTATGGGTATTTTCAGGATATCTGGCTTGACCAATTTGTTGGTCATGGTGCCATTCTGCAAGCAAATCAAAAAACAAAAGAGGAATATATATATATAATGGAATATTACTCAGCCATAAAAAGGAATTAAATAATGCCATTTGCAGCAACACAGGTGGACCTAGAGATTATCATACTAAGTGAAGTAAGCCAGACAGAGAAAGACAAATATCATATGATATCACTTATATGTGGACTCTCAAAAAAAAGAATACAAAGGAACTTATTTACAAAACAGAAATGGGGGGCTTCCCTGGTGTCGCAGTGGTTGAGAGTCCGCCTGCCGACGCAGGGGACATGGGTTCGTGCCCCGGTCCGGGAAGATCCCACATGCCGCGGAGCAGCTGGGCCCGTGAGCCATGGCCACTGAGCCTGCGCGTCCGGAGCCTGTGCTCCGCAACGGGAGAGGCCACAACAGTGAGAGGCCCGCGTACCGCAAAAAAAAAAAAAAAAAACAGAAATGGGCTCACAGACATAGAAAAAAAATTTATGGTTACCAAAGGGGAAAGTGGGGAGGAGGGATAAAATAGGAGTTTGGGATTAACATATACACACTACTGTATAGTAAAATAATAAACAACAAGGACCTGCTGTATAGCACAGGGAACTGCGCTCAATATCTTATAATAATCTATAAGGTAAAAGAATCTGGAAAATAATATATATATGTATGTATAACTAAATCATATATGCTGTACGCCTGAAACTAACACAAGACTGTAAATGAACTACTCAAATAAAAAAAAAAAGGAGGACAGCTTAAAAGTAAAGAATAAGATCAACATTTTTAAAGCTTTAAAAAATATATTCAAGAGGAGGAGCAGATAGCATGGTGGAAGAAATTATTATTTGGCACTTTAAGTGAAAATGTCTAGTCAGAAGCGGGATTAAGAAGCGACTGAAATTTTCTGGAAAGATCTATGAGGGAAGTTGAAGCAAGGAGTTTGAGTGTGGTCATGTAAGGAGAATAGAGAGAGAGAGAGGCAAAAACCGAAGACCACAGATGACCAGCCCCCTTGGGGATGCTACTAAGCGAAAAATGGAAGAAACAATCAAACAAGTTAGGAGGAAAATAAGGAAAGAGCCATTTCACAGATGCCAAGCTAGTCAGAGGAGACCCAGTTTTCATATGGTTTAAACTTGAGAAGCGCAGCATCTTCACACACTGTGCAAGAAGCATCCAAGTAAAACCTTCAGTCACACACATCAGCTGCAGCTCATGTGAGCTGCTTTTTATTCAACAGACCCCAGAAGCATCTCTGAGTGCCCTACCAGCTAAACAGAAGGCAGCTGATTGGCCCAATCAAAAGTTAGGGTCCGGGGCTTCCCTGGTGGCGCAGTGGTTGAGAGTCCGCCTGCCGATGCAGGGGACACGGGTTCGTGCCCCTATCCCGGAAGATCCCACATGCCGCGGAGCGGCTGGGCCCGCGAGCCATGGCCGCGGAGCCTGTGTGTCCGGAGCCTGTGCTCCGCAACGGGAGAGGCCACAGCAGTGAGAGGCCCGCGTACAGCAAAAAAAAAAAAAAAAAAAAAAAAAAGTTAGGGTCCGAACGGTCCTAGAGCCATTCCGTGCTTTTTGCATAGCGGAACTCCTGCCTACCAGATGCCAAAACAATTGGTGAAAAAGTGAAATCAGACTTCATTCTGGGAGAAAACAAAGGCAGCCAATTTTCTCCCAAAAATATATTTTGACAATATTGAGTAAATCACTGGTTGATTCTTTTTTTCTTCTCACTTGGTTCTCTTTCTAGAACATTGGCACAGACACTATAAAGTCATCCTGGGTATCATAGGAAGAGTACAGAAAAGGCTGCCCATTTATACTGTTCATAGCATATTATATGCAAGCAAGTTCAGATGTGGGTTTTGCTCCAAATGTACTGGTGCTTAAAATGTACAAAATCAGGCTGTTAAAATGCAAAGACACTGATGGGCCATATGGAAGAGAGTTATCAAGAGTTCTCTAGTAAGACAGTCTGCCAGCCAGCTTTTACTTGTTTAAACTGAGAGCTGCAGTCTGCCATCAAAATTGTTGTTGAACCCGTGGTGATAAATGGTAGTCGAAGACTTATAGGATATATTCAAGGTCAGATTTCATTGTTTGAATAGGATGCGAGAGAAAGAATTTAAAAAAAGAGGGACTGCTTCTCCGAGCCCTGCTAATGATATGCCAGGCAAGACAACAACATTTTAAAACAAAAGTGACATTCTCATTGATCAGAATACCTAGTGTACTATTCCAAGAAATTGCTGTTTAATTCCTGTGTTTTCAGGTCGTTGCAGCTACAACCCGAGGAGTTCCGCAAAGCATCTCTCCACCGAGAATCATGGCCCTCAGTGCGGAGACTCTGCATGTGAGCTGGGACGTCCCTCCTAAGCCAAACGGCGTCATTAAAGAGTACCAGCTCTGGCAGGTTGGGAAAGGTCTCATCTACACTGACACCACTGACAGGAGGCAGCATACGGTCACAGGTGAAAAAAAATAAAAAGAGGAAAATGTACCAGAAGAGTCTGTGGTTAGGGGGGCAGAGCCTCCCAGGGGTGTGCGTTTGATATATGAGGTCACTTCAAAAGGACGCGTTCTCTTGACATATGGTCAGGTCCCACTTATCCATGCTAATAGAAGAGCCCACACTGGCAGCAATAAGCCACAACAGCAGATAACTTCAGAAATAATTTATAGTTGGCTTTGATATGCATTATGTGTAGGGTTTTTGCATCAGTATTAAGTTCTTTTTTTTCTTTTTCAGACAAACAGTAAGATGCATTTTCATTCCCCAAGGATATACTCATAGATAATGGTGCTAGGATAGCCAAGAATGTACTGGAAGGCAGGAGAAAAATCAGCCAGAGGCTAACAGTTGTCTACTGCGTGGGTAATTAATACACAGAATAGTTGATAGTTGACTGGTTGTGACAATTTGTTATTATTAGTAACAATTAATAGTAATTGTATTATTTTTGTTGCTTATTATAACATTATATATTATAATTAGCTTTAATAATATAATAATAGTACAGTATGATAGTATAGTGTCAGATAATTACTAGCGATGATTATAATAATAATTAACATGTTTTAGTCTGAATGTCACTTCTGAAGGGAAACATCTTCTGACTCACCAAGTCTAGATCAGCTTTCCTTTTTTTTTTTTTTTTTTTTTTTTTGCGGTACGTGGGCCTCTCACTGCTCCGGCCTCTCTCATTGCGGAGCACAGGCTCCGGACGCACAGGCTCAGCGGCCATGGCTCACGGGCCCAGCCGCTCCGCGGCATGTGGGATCTTCCCGGAACGGGGCACGAACCCGTGTCCCCTGCATCGGCAGGCGGACTCTCAACCACTGCGCCACCAGGGATGCCCTAGATCAGCTTTCCTGATACACCATCACATCACCTTGTTTTATTTTCACCACAGACCTTTCACTGCCTGATAGTGTTTGCTTTTTATTTGTCTCTTTATGTCCGCCTCCACTGGAACGTAAGCTCCAGAATCGCAGAGACCGTCTCTACCTTGTTCAATACTGTATCCTTAGCACCTAGAACAATACATGACATGTCAGTAAGTGCTAAATAAATGAGGAATAAGTAAATTTAATATGTGTCAAATACTGTCCTAAGCCCTTGACATTTACGATCTAATTTGATCCTCATCACAAACCTATGGGGCAGAGAGAATTATGACCCCCATTTTACAGAAAAGAATACTTCAAGAGATTTAGTAACTTAGCTCATTATTTAGATCTACTGAGTCATTCCAAACAGTTGTGTAAGTTTAGATTCTGAGAACACCGAGAAGAGTTTACAAACTTGTATTTTTTCCCTATTGCCAGTAGCCTCTCTCCAAGGCCTCCTGAGTGAATGCCTTCCTTCCGTTAGACCCTGTACTTTGCAGGGGGCGGTGATACCAGAGATAACGAAACTCACATAGAAGTGCAGAAAGGCCTGGAAAAGCATGCCTGGTTTTTCCTTAGAGGAGGCACAGGCCTTGCTACACAGGTGGAAAAATAAATTCCACAGTTCCCTGACACACAAGCAATCACTCGTGGACAGATGTCCACTGTTTTCCAAAAGTGTCATAAGCCTACAGAAGGTGCTTAATAAATATTTGTGGACTAGCACATTATGATCCTGATATGAAGATCCCGAGCTAAGCCAAGGATAATGGGGATGGGGAAAGCCCTCATCCATTTAGATGATCAGATTTGTTCCCTAGATCCTAGTTCACTAAAAATGAAAATCATCACAAGCAATTGAAATGATGTTATTCTCCACAAAAAAAAACTTACATGTATACGGTGCTTTATAATTTTAACAAACCATCACTGTGGTTTGACTCCTGTGATTCTCATCACTTCCCTATAAGTGAGGGACGTTTTTAATATCCACATTTGAAAGATGAAGGTGAAAACTGGCCTACTCAGGGTCCCCAAGGCGTTCACTGCCTCCATCTATAAGGAAATCAGAATACCATTTCATTACAATATATATATATATATATATATATATATATATATATATATATACATGTAGCCTGCTTGCTGTGTTCTAGATAGTAGATTAAGTGCTCCAAAATAAGATTGTTGCTCTTAAGAAGCTCCCAGTACTACTGCCAAGTTAAGGAATAGCTTGTGTAATGATACACCAACAGAACTCCGTACAGAATGGAGTAGGAGAAATCAAAAGAATGACTGAGGATGGCCATGGAATGTTAATTATAGAGTTTTGAAAGCCAAGTTAATTAAGACTTGGTAGCAGTAAAGGTTTCACAATAAACTGGGATACAAGGATAAAGAATTCTCTTCTTACGGAATCCGTCTACTCAACCAGCATGGGCTTTGAACTGTCGCCAGCTGTACTGGTTTGCATTTTTTAGAAAACCAGAATTTACGTGCCTACGGACCAAACTCAATTGTGAGGTTCAAACCAACAGGATTGATGGCCTCCTTAATTATAAAAATAATTGCAAAGCTTTTTCTTTAAATACCTTCACTCTACCGGCTCTTCCTTTTATTATCATTTTTAATGGATATTTTCGTGTCAGAGGATTTTATATGCATAACTTAATGGCAGAATTCCTCTTTTATTAGGATAAACATTTTAAAGTTTTTCTACCTCATTTTATTTTTTGTAAGAGTATAAAGTGAAAAAATAATCTGTTAGAATTCATTTTAAACAGATTTAGAGAGTACTTCACTTGAGCACGCTAGCCCTAAAGAGCGATTTCTTTGTTAAATGAGGAAATAAACCTTCATTCAACAAAACCTTACCAAGTACAGTATCCTAATATGCAGTTCCTATGAGACAGGAATGGTGCCTGGCATTAGAGGATCTAAAACCCAAGATCTGTGTAGTGTTCACACATTTTATCTGCCAGGGAAAATTCAGTTCCATCGTTAGCTAACTGATCAAATTCAGTAGGGAAGTATTTTATGATGAGAATGACTATTTTATTGAGTTCATGGAATGAACTAAAATAATCAAATTTATTTCACATTCCATCTCAAGCATTTGATCCAAGAGCTGCCTGAACCCCCTGGAGATAAAGGTTTTGCTTTTCTCATCATTTCCCAAACCTTGGCATTCCCTAAGTTACAGTCGAACACTGATGAAGCCGTAGCTCTAGTCATCCAGGAGCCTGAGAATCTAGGTCCTTAGAAATGACAGAAGGGAGAGTGGGCACCTAGCATCAGCCGCATTGTCTCCATGCTTATTTTTAATTACCTCAAAGCTTTAGAAACATGATCCCGTAAATGCTTTGTGGGAATAGTGGCAAAAGCACTCATCATGTGAAATCCATAAATTGCTTATAATCCTCTCAAGATGTTAAAAAAAAAGCATTAAGTAATTGAAGACAGGAAGTCCTCAGTTAATTATTTAGAGGTGTTATCAATGCTCTAAGTAAACTGAAGCGTTTCCTGCTATCTCACCGAGCCCAATACCATGGGGACCAAGGGGTAGCAGCCATCATCTTCTCATATTCGCTAATGCAAACAGCGCGTGGCAGCTTGTCAATAAAAGACCTTTTCATATCATTTATTACTAAACATGCCCACGGTCCTGCACAGAACAATCGGGATGTCAGTGACGGCATTGTTTTACTTGGGTTGCCGTGTATGAAACGTGGGCCTCCTAATGTAGCCATCGGGGTAGAGGAGAGGAGGAAAGGATTAATGAAATAATTGGGGCCACCGAGAACAAAATGAATTAATCATGTCGTCTTTAGCAGCAGACATGATAAGAGCTTATGTGTCTCTTAACTCTGGGGGAAATGTTTTCCAAATAATTCATTAAAAGTTGCTTAGCATTTCATTGCACTTAAAGGGGAAGAGTCACCAGCATTAAGTCAACAAGGAGAGAAAAATTTGCCTTCCTTTCCCATCCTGTTAGAAACTCATGAACACCTCCTGTGATAAAACAGCATAAATCCTAACAAGGCTAGTTGTAGCAGAAAATGTACTATTATTGCACTAAAACAGATATACTACATACCACTTTTGAAAAAAAAGAAGACATAGTTTGACCATCAATATCCCCAAATGTGGACATTTTTACATGAGGATTTTGCATTTAAATAACTCGACCATATGCTCCCATCGTATGCCACACTTGGCTCTCATGGTATTTATGATACTTTATTGAATATCCTTTCTCTTTGTCTCTGTTCCTCAACCAGGAGTTAAAGCTCTTTAAGGACAGAGGCAACAGCTTCCTGTTTGCCATTGTGTCACCTATACTGTGATCTATCACAGAACCTAACATATATTAAGTTTTTGAAAATCTTTGTTGAATGAATGAATGTTGAACAGTAAACTAGTATCTGAGTGACTAGATTCCATGTTGGTCGGATATAAAAATCACATTGTCAAACACAGCTAAATCTCAGCCAGAATGGGTGACAATTTGTGGGAACCAGTGCAAAATGAAAGCATGGGACCCCTTGTTCAAAAATTATTCAGAATTTCAAGACGATAAGAATTGATTCAAGCACAGGATAGCATGGAAGCATGGAAGCTGGGGTGCCTCAGCTTAGAGCATAGCTTGTGTGACCATGAAGCCAGCCCTGGTCTCTGGCAATCTGGATTTATTGACAGTATAATTCTTTTTTTAATTTAATTTTTATTTTATATTAAAGTATAGTTGATTTACAATGCTGTATTAGTTTCAGGTGTACAGCAAAGTGATTCAGTTATACAT
The DNA here is from genome assembly GCF_964165515.1 of Mesoplodon bidens. NCBI lineage: Eukaryota > Metazoa > Chordata > Mammalia > Artiodactyla > Ziphiidae > Mesoplodon > Mesoplodon bidens. The sequence goes on along the minus strand of NC_138177.1, from coordinate 14,508,400 downwards.
ATACATATATGCATTCTTTTTCAGATTCTTTTCCCTTATAGGTTATTACAGAATACTGAGTAGAGATCCCTGTGCTCTACAGTAGGTCCTTGTTGATTATTTATTTTATATATAGTAGTGTGTATCTTTAACTGGAACAGATAGGATGAAAACTGGGATGGCCCTCGGGTCCTCAGAACAGCTTTGGGAGCCTCTGTTGTCATGTGTGATGCTCTAGACTGCATTTCCCCTACTACCACCTGACCACTGACCGCCAAGCATCAGACCTGTGAAAGTAGATGGGAGAATTCATTTTATTTTCATTTTTCAAATTCCGAGGAAAACCTTGGGCCTAAATACTTGCAAAAATAATAGCACAGTATCAACCACTATTTCTTCCTTTCTTTTATCATTCTTACATTTATAATATTATAGCCAAAGAATAACAAGCAACAGCTGCCTGGACACCAATATTTAAAGGAAAAAAAAATTCCCCCGGAATCCCAGATATTTCAAGGTACTTTGCCTGGGCAATCACTACTTCTGTTTAGTCATGACAGTTCTAGCCAACTCCCTTCCTCTGAGATGTATGTCCTTGTTGTGGATCATTTGAGCATCAGACTTTGCTGCCACCTGATGCCACATTCTGTTTCTAGAGAAGAAAATTCTGCTTGAAAGTGTAGGGTAAAAGAGGTTTCAGTCTAGTACGACACCAAACTCCAGGGGAGAAAAATATTTATCAAAATAGTGTTACGAAAATCAAAAGCAAGGGTCTTTCCTTGGATTATCTTAATAATAGTCTTAATGTTAATATATTTGGAAGGAGAGTCTGCCAAAGAAGTAACTCGTTCAGGAAGTACTTCTTGGGATGAATCTGATCACTATTATATTGGGAAGAGGAACCAAATCTTTGGTCTAGAATTTCACACCAAATACAGAATTAAGAATGCAAATAAGCTTGTAGCAAGTAGTCAGAACTGAAAGCCATGAAGTTATTTCACTGGCATTTGCAAATTCAAGAGCCTCTTAGTTTTGATGTTTTGACGTCCGATTCATATGAGACATCAACTGAACTCCTATGTCAAAGCCTTGATACAAAAATGGACAGTGCTGATGGCTCCTCTCAAAGAGTCAAGAAATTGTCTTGACTAAGCAGGATGGGGAACTGCTGAGGTCATTCTGGATGATACTATCAAGAAAAGGGGACTCTACCATGTGAGCTCCTGAAGTATTTTACAATCAAATTTTGTAATACAAATCATAATTTAAATCACCTTAGATGTCTCTAAAGTGATTCCATGATGTCTTGGTGTACCAGTTTTGAACATCCAGATTTTCACATGGAATGAGATTAATCTAAAATTGAACCCTGATGTAGCTCTATCATCACAGACAAGGTTGCCGGTAGATGCTGGAAATTCCTGGGAATCTCCATGAGCAGTGATCACTCTGGGGGGAGTGAGATCCTGGGGGGAATCACTTAGTGAGATCCCAGGCAGGTGGGAGCAAAAGAGAGCTATTTTCAGCAGCAAGACTAGATGTGTGATTCAGGTGGGCCGGGGCAAACATCCAGTTTGGGTGAACTGATGCCACGACAGGTAACCTGCCCACAGGGTGGACAATACATGGTAACCACCTAAAAAAACCTTTTTGAAGTAACTCAGGTCTCTCAGCACTTGACCTAATTATTAACCAGGTTGACTGAGGAACTTGTGAAATTGCATATTTGTTGGGACTGTTTGATAATCCTTCAGAAAATAACAGATGATACTTAGAATAACTGGATGAATGCTTTTGAGGTAGCACTAGCTATCTGAAATTATAATGGACAAGAAAGCCTTTTCCTCACTAGCTGGAGATTAAACATTAGAAACAAGCTGTTCTTTATAGAGTACATCCAATGTAATTTACATAGGTATGGATTTTGTTTTCCAGATCATCTTTTTCTGATCCATAGGCAGACTTTTTGAGGTCCCTTTTTAACACATATTTAGTCTTGAAAGGAATGTTACTTGAAAGTGTAATTGTAACGAGTTTGGTTATAGTGTGCCCCTTTCCTTTATAAGAGGACACGATTCCCTTTAGGGAAGTTCAGGTAATTTGCAGCCACAGTAATCTCCACTCCACTGAAATGTTAAATACTTGGCTTTTCTCCATGCATTTGTCTTTCTCGGTTCTACCCCCACTATTCTTACTCTTTTAGTTCAATGCTGAGCAGTTGAATGATGTTTTCTTTTCTCCTTCTACTCTTTGACTTTAGGATTAAGTTACAGTCGGAACAGTTCCTTGGAGACATCTCTTTATTTCCCTCTTCTCATCCTGATCAATTCATGAGTAGTTTTCAATTGTTGTGCCCTTTCCATTGCCTGTTGCTAATATGTCATATGTATCTCATTTTAAGGACTACCAATAGGGGCTTCCTTAAAATGACAGCAAATTCCAGTTGAAATGTGTTGATTTTATTGAGTTTTACAGAGTCATATATATGAAAGGTCATCCAGTTCATGTAAATCATCTGTGCTTCCTGGCAGTCCCTGCTTTCCTTACCGACTATTTGAACCAAGCCTACTAGTAATCCAACCCTCTAACAATAGGAAAAACACAACACCCAAGAAAGAGAATATAGAAAATAATGGATTCATCTATTGCCTTCCCTCAAGTTAGGCTGTAGTCCAATTTAGCAGTCTATACTCCCATGCCTGCAGTTTACAGATATGGGAACTGAGGCACCTAGAGGTCAGAAAACTGACCCATGGTAATAGATAGATAAGGATTAGACCCAAAGAGTCTAACCTCAGACTCTGCTCTCCCAACAGCTATGCTGTACTGCCTCAGTACATGAACTGTGGTCATATTCCAAATGAAAATATTTAAATACCTAGTCCCACGTGGATTTTTTATATTACTGGAAGTGTCACTGGGCTTTGAGCTACCTATGTCATTTTCCTTATAAGCCTCAGAAGACTGACCCAACTGTTCTGGGTCACATTTCTCAGCCCAACTTCCCAGATTTATATCCTGACCTCACCCTTTCTTATCTCTGTGATCATATTGAATATAGTTCCCTATGCTATACAGTAGGACCTTCTTGCTTATCTATTTTATATATAGTAGTGTGTATCTGTTCATCTCAAACTCCTAATTTATCCCTCTCCCACCCTTTTCCCCTTTGGTAACCATAAATTTGTTGTCTATGTCTGTGAGTCTATTTCTATCTTGTAAATAAGTTCAGTTGTACCCTTTTTTTAGATTCCCCATATAAGTGATATCATATGATAGTTGTCTTTCTCTGTCTGACTCACTTCACTTAGTATGATAATCTTCTGACTTCTTGACCAAGGCTTTCTACTCAACACTGAGTTCTACATCCTACCCACCACCCTTAATTCTAGTACTCCAATAGCTCCAAGAGATACATATTCCTCCACTAACTATGGCCCCATCCTCTGCTAGACCAACACACCCCACCAATTTAAACACCTGTAACAAACTCCTTGGTACACCTTCCTTGGTCTACCAAAAATACCTTAAGGGCTAGTTGCTCCACTGTTGTACCACTTCCAAACATCTATCTTCTGGTGTTCTGGGCTATTTATAAAATGGATGGCACTCAACCCCCTCTGAAAAATTCTGTTAAAAAAAGACAATTTCTACTTTTTTAAAAAAAGTGTTTATTTATTTATTCATTTATTTATTTATTATTTATTTATGTATTTATTTTGGCTGTGCCATGTCTTAGTTGCGGCACATGGGATTTTCGTTGTGGCATGCAGGATCTTTAGTTGTGGCATGTGGGATCTTTAGTTGTAGCATGTGGGTTTCTTATTTGTGGCATGCATATGGGATCTAGTTCCTCAACCAGGAATCAAACCCGGGCCCCCTACATTGGGAGCACAGAGTCTTACCCACCGGACCACCAGGGAAGTCCCTCTACTTTTATGTACAGTAAATTTTCTTTTTAGCTACTGTCCTCGTTGCAAATACCCTCAATCTTCTAATCAATCTTAGTACACCTCTGCAATGATATTTTCTCTTCCTTTCCTAAGACCCATCCTAAAATGTCCTTCAGAAGTCTGAAACCAGACCAACAAGAACACAAAATGAGAAGCAGAATTGAGGCTTTTTTTTTTTTTTTTTTTGGTTAGAATATGCTGGAGAAAAAATCAAGTATCACTTCACTTTTACTAGCCATACTTAAGTCTGACATTCAGGAAAAACATCTGAAAAATATTTATTGTTCATAAATTATATTAACTTTTTATATTATTTTAGTAATATTCTGCAACTAGAGAAGAATCTCCTCCTCAGTGAAATAGATACTGTGGGCAGGAGTCCCTGTGGAATTATAAGGAAGGCCCTGTTTGGTCAAATCACACTTGTGATGGATACATGGACATCATCGCATCATAGCCCTGTCATCTTTATTGGGTATTTTTATGCCTTGGTCTTCCTTAAACAATATTTAACAAACATTGAATACATCAAACAGGCACTATTGGGAAAAAATGGTTTAAATGAGAAATACTCAGAGATACCATACTTACTCTCAAAGGGCTTACATTCTAAGTGAGAAAGTAAGTTATTCAGATAAAACGGTGTCACAAGGGTCAAGACCCCTTTTTCACTAATGGAAGTAAAGAAAGGGACATCGTCAGACTAAACCAGCCACTGCAGTCTCTGACCTTCATTCTTGAATATTTCCTTCCATTTTCTCTTGAGCTCTATATTCTATAATCTTTAGCCTTTTCCCATAAGCTTTTATCAAACACACAAGGCTTGGATATGGCTTAGATCTTTCATCATATTCCTCATCCCTAAATCAGGTAAATATCAAAATTATGTAAATCCTCCATAACAACCTAATGGAAGATTATAATCAAATAAGTATCCACATCTTGTCATTAAATTGATAAGGAAACACAAAGGGCTTTGAAGCTGAATCCTGGAGCTGTTCCAGCTATAGAACATTATGGGTTTAGCAGAGAACCCAGACTACTGCTTCAATTCTAAATGAACCAGTTAATTAATTTTTTCATTCACTTAACAAATACCTACTTTGTGCCTGTCACCATTCAAAGGATACAGTTGTTGCCAAAACAAAGTCCTTGCTCTTTTTGAGCTTACATCATGGAGGTGGAGACAAACAATAGATAAACAGACATATAATCAAACATCAGGTAATGTTGAAGGCTATGAAAGAAGAAAGTAATTTGAGAGGATAAAAAGTGCTGGTTATGGTGTGTAAATAGAGTGGTCAAAATCTTTTAAAATGTAGCATTTGAGCAGATCTGCATAAAGTGACAGAGTGACTTTATAAATGTCTCTGGAGGAAGAGTCACCTCACCAAAACAAAATATGTGAAAATGTAGTTCTAAATTCATGAAAAAATAAGTATAGTAATTATTGGATCCATGTTATAACTTAGCCCAATATTTGACATTAGAGATTAAGTCCTGTTCTTTTTTTAAGAAAATATTTGTAAAGCATTGTTTGAGTTTTCCCAAGAATCAAGGCAAGAAATGTTAGCCTCTATGTATCCTTGTTGAATGCTGCTGAGTCTTAAGGTTGCTTCTGCTAAAATAAAGTACTTCTCTAAGTAACCCATCCCATCTGCTTAACAGCCTTAGAAGCTAGATGCACTGGTTCCCCATTTTACAGATCAGTAGATGAGAGCAAAGTGAAGCTAAGTAACTTGTCCACGGTCACTGGCCACAGAGCAGTGAAGTCTGACAATACATAACTTCTATTGTAAATGGATTGCCATTCTTTTTTCCCCTGAGTATTGAGCAATTTTTGTGCTACATCATACATCTGAATACAAAAGAAGTAATAAGCACTATCCCTTCATCAAGGTGTATTTAATCTACATGTAAAGACAAAAGCAACATACCCCAAAAAAAACTACAGAAGTAAGTGTAAGATGGTACAGTATGGGAACATATGGTGAAGAAATGCAAAGTTTTGTTTAAAAAAAAGGGTTAGTTGGTGTTCCTATGAGCTGAGTATGGCTTGGGGCTAAAAAATGTTGACTCTAACCTTCTTTTAACTTTTTTTCTGCCCCTGTTCATATAAGAAGCCATTGAAGAAACTGGATTGGTTAGCCTAGAGAAGGGAAAAGTCAGGGAGGATTTGATAACTGTCTACAAATATTTGAAGAACTGTCATGTGGAAAAGAAATTAGATTTGTTCTATAAGTCCCTAGGGGGTGGAAGTGATAGAATTCACCACAATATAAGAAAGAACTTTCAAACCAAATAGAGAACTCTAGAGCTCTCTAAAGATAGAGTGGGCTGTTTGGGAGATGGACTACTTTGATCCCCTAGCCAAGGGAGCCTCTTCAATGACACCTTGTTCAGGGGAATCAAGGGTAAGATGGATGGATGGATGACATGAATTTTCAGATCTCTTCGAAGGCTGAGAATTTATTATTTTACCAGTGAGAAATGAAATTTCCATTAATACTGAGCTGCTTATGAAGTTCCTCTCTCCCTTAGAGAGTGTTTTCTGCTCTTAAAATTTTTGGATATCATATCTACAGCTCTGCATGTGACTGCTCATGCTTACCTGATAATAAATAATCCTCTCAAGAGGTACTTGATTTCTTTTTGCTCTTTCTAGGTCTCCAGCCATACACCAACTACAGCTTCACACTTAGAGCTTGTACATCTGCTGGATGCACTTCAAGTGAGCCTTTTCTAGGTCAGACTCTGCAGGCAGCCCCTCAAGGTAATTAAAAAATACCCATGACTGGGGAGAAGAAGTTTTCATATGGTATTTTGATGTGAACTCTATAAACTCTTTCATAACAAACAAGGAAGAAGGAATCAAGTCTATAAGTACATAATTAAATAAAATTGTTGGTTCCTATTTTTCAAGTTTAGTTCAACTATAAGCTTCCCATGGCAGTTTGCCTTCAATTCCTTAAACCTTTTAGATGTGGTTTTACATGGAAAAACACTATTATCTACTTGGATACGAAATTCTTCCAAAACTCAAGAGTTAAATATTCCCAGAGCAGCTAAAATATAGCAAGCACCATGCTCCCTATTGAAGCTGATTAAAATATTCACTACCCTCAAGAACTTACAGTCAAATAGAAGTGATAGGACAAGTACCCAAATCTGTATGAAGAGAGAGAATCTTAAAGGTGATGTTAAGAAAGAATAAATGAACAGAATGCTCAGGTTAATCTATGAAGGGAGAAATTATAACCCATCACGGGCATCAAGAAAGATTTTAAGGAGCAGATGCCTTCTGAGATGGACCACAAGGAACAAGGATTTTGACAAATGAATGGTAGGAGGAGAAATACACAGCTTGAGGGAATGTAAAGTGAGACCATCACCTTGGAGATCAAATTGGTGATGTCTATTAAACATAAAATGTTTCCCCATGACACAGCAGTTTCAATTTCATTATCTATGCCAGAAAATAACACTTCCACAACTGCACAAGGAGGCATGCACCAGGATGTTTATTGAAGGCTTTTCTGTCGTTTGTTTAATGGCAAAGTACTGGAAGCAATTGAGATGTCTCTGAGTGGGGGAATTGCTAACTAAATTCAGGTGTATTCACATTATGGAATTCCACGCATCAGTTTAAAGGAATGAGATGATCCATCCATATAAAATAGAAGTTATAGAACTACATTCACTTATGGTGTCTTTATGTATCAAACAACACATAGAAAACAATATTCATTTCTATAGATAAATAGATAAATGCATAGGAAAGATTCTGACAGCATACACACCCAAATAATAACAGCGGTCTGTGTGTTAGGAAGTGGGATGGGTAGTATCATTTACTTGCAGGAGAAAAATGTGTGCAGAAGCTTGGGCTAGTGATCAACTAATTATTTTGTTAATCTCTACTACGTGTCTGTTTTCCATGTGGGGAAACAGAGGCATAAATAAGTTTCTGAACAGAAATATAATGTTAATGATCATCAGACAGTCCTGAACTACTTGTCCATTACTCTTCTAATGAAGGGGTTGTTGTACCTCAGAATATTAGACCTGAACTTCCTACCAGTAAATGGGGAATAAAATGGAAAATTCCACATATGGGGCATATGGCTCCTCACCAGGAATTCACTAATGATGTTTTCTATATAAAGAATGTTTCATGTCAAAAAGCTTAGTGTTCCTTTGAAAGGAAGAAACCAGCAGTGGATTTTTTGGAAAGGTAAACTGTCAAATGGATACTTTGATGATAATGGATAATTTCTAAAGGATCTATCAACCAGTTTTGGCTGAAACTCAGCCAGATGAAAGAGCAGGGTCTCTCCGGTTTACTCATCCAATCCATATATTTAAATTCTTAGAAAATATGCATCTCTATTCTCACTTTGTCCAAAAAAAAAAAAGATTTCTTGAAAGAGCTCGGATTTCATGACTTAAACATTACAGCTTGCAACAGCGCTGGGGAGTATAAGATGAGAAATGTTTTACTTGATTTCTGTTTTGAACTTTATGCACCTTTACTTTAACACAAATAACGGTGCAAAGGAACAATAAACTAAATGAGCTTTCCTCTGCAGAACAGACATGGATTTAGAATCCACTTTCTGGCTGTGTAAGTGCCAATTGTGAATAAATTGTATAAGAAATAAATGTAGTCTGATTGCTTAACTTGGAGATTTTGAGGGAACAGATCAGCAGTAACATTAAGTTGTGTTGTTTTGCTAAAGTGGAAATAAACATATTATATCATTTTAAGTTAATAACCCAAATATAACTAATTTTAAAAGGTCTAGTTGAGTGAATCAGCCATAGTTTGAAGGTCTAACATTTGGGTGTCTAAGTGGATATGGAGAGAATTAAAAGAAGCATTTGTTCCTAGCTACCCTGAGAACTCCTCATTTCTTTCATTTTCAATCTAAAAAAGAAAAAAAAAAAAAGCACATTATGACCCCATCGGTAAGTTGGACCTAATTCTCTCCGATTTTAACCTACTAGAAAAATGGCGTTCCCATAGTCAAGTAGTGGGAAGAGCTTGGACTGGATTATTGCTCTCTTTTCAGGATTGCTGCCATACCGGCAAGCTCTCATTCATTTTTAGAGTTCAAGCATGCAAAATTTCAGGCATGCGTTCCTCTAGCATTGATAATATGAAAAAGCAAAAGGAAAAGAGGACCAGTCTTTTTCAGTTTCATTCCAGATTCCTCTTCCTCTGCCCTTCTTTTATCTGTTGATGCTCTCAGATGCTCTTGGAATTCTCCAGTACTAGCTGGAATTCCTAATGAAGGTGGAGAGCTCCCAAATTCTAGAGCTTTCACAAAGCCTACACTCACAGATTTAAGGCCTGTCTATCTACCAGTCTACGAGATGTTTATATTTAAGTGTTTTACAAATATTTCAACCTCAGTATTTCAATGTTTAAAATCGCTCTCCCCACTAACTTTCTTTTCTTCCCTTTTCCCTCTCTCAAATACCACCATCTAATCATCTAAGCCCCCCAACTGACATTCTTAATGCTTCTCTTTTCCTTACGTTATAGTAGACAATTCTTCATAGTTTTATTAATTTTAAATCTTACGGATTTTTAAAATGTTGTTCTTCCTTTCCATCCCTTCTGTCATTGCCTTAGTTCAGACACCTACAACTTCTCCAGAGCCTCCTAACTAGTCTCCCTGCCTCTGGCCATTTCTCCTCTTTCTCAAAGCGCCATCCCAATTCTTTTTCCAGTTTTGCCAAAATAGGCATAACTCACCTTAATTACCTCCATAAAAATCCCATTTCTCTCCAGGAGGAAAGAAATCCACATCTTCTTAGTAAGTCAAATTAGACCCCTCAAGTTTTAACTTCTGCCAGTCTGGCAAGTCTTTTGGTCTTTCCCACATGCAATTTAATGTACCAGTCATGCCTATATACTTGAACTTCTGCCATGCTTTCCCTATCTCTAGGACTTCGTGTAGGTTTCCCTCAGCCTCTAGATACCCTTCCCTACATCCTCACTCAGCTAACTCCTATTTTTTCAAAATTTGGCTCAGATGTCTCCCATTCTGAAAATCTCCTCTGACCCCATCCCCTTCCCATCCATCCCCATTTCACTCCCAGCCTGTTTTAGGTACCATGGCTAAGTGCTCTAATAGCACACTAAGCTTCCTTTTCTTAAAGCACTTATCAAACTGGACTATAAATTGTTATTTACCCATTTTTATTCATCATGATACTATAGGTTCCTTGGAGGATAAAGACTATATATCTTTATCCCCACATTCACAGTGCCCAACATAGAAAATGACTAAATTAAGTAGAATGTTGAATCAACAAATTAACAAATAATAAATGGTCCAGAAGTCAATGCACTTCTGACGTCAGCCAATATGAAACTGGTTCCTTTGATTAACTTCCAAGGGAAAGCCAATCCGCAAAAAATGTTGGGATTTTTGACTTGGAATTTGTAGGGACATAAGAAATGGGTAATACTGCATGACACTCAAGACAAAGTTAAAACAAATCCAGTAGACGTGTTCCTTATTTAGTAGCTATTATGTCAAGAGACCAACCAAGGTGTCCTTCTGACCTTTTCCTCTTACACCTCTCAGCTAGTTTACCTGCTCCCCACCCCACTTCTAGATGATTTCCCTCATGACCATCCATTTCCTTCCCTTGAACAGCCTCAGTTCTGCCCTTCCATTATGTAGAATAGGTTTTCTGATGCCCCTGAGACCCAGGCTCAGCGAGGGAGGTAGATTCTTCACCTGGGACTTACTAAAACCTCTCACCAAAAGCGGGTCTTATCCTATCAAAGATTTCTTGCTGCTACCAAGATAAGAGAGTCTCCATAACATTATGCAAGTGAAAACACAGTGCTTATTTTTTACACATTCCAATTTCATCTTATAAATCAAACCAACGGACACAGGGTTATTGCTAACATGAACAGAGCTTTCACCAGCTTATCTAAATATAAAACTCAACTTTTATTTAAAACACAAAGCAACACCAAAATGTGACTTTATTTTATCTCATTAACTCCTGCATTTCCACAGACTGCATTGACTGATTCAAAGCAGAAACTAAGCAGTAGCCTTTCTAGCACCTTGGTGATTTTTAATACATCAAGGTAAGGAAGACAGGACTGCAGGAAGCAGATTATGAACTACAGCCTTATACTTTATCTTTTAAATCAACACACTAATATCACATTTAAATCAGAACTCTAATTAGCTGAGTGAGTCATCCAGCAGCTGTTGGCAGAGAGACCCAAACATAAATGTATATTATGATTTGTGGATTTGTTCAAGTACCTAACATTGGGTGAGCTTTTAGAACAAAATGAACTACTCTCTACTCAGGAGTAAGCTGTTCTTTAGAAAATCAGTAAGTTTGAGCCATTTTTAAATCGGTCTTGATTCTTTCAGAATGTTGCTAAGTAAATAGCACTTGAATGTCCTTTTCTTATAAAAGTGTTGAAATCTTACCCTTTCCTGAGTAACTTACACAGGAGGTACAATCAACCAAAAACTATTGATTATTGAGAACCTAATATTGAAATGAGTTTTTAAAAGCTGAAGAAGAGAGTTACAGTGTCTATTCAGAGCATGACCAGATGACAACATGAAAATCTTTCTCATCGCTAGGTTCTCCATCAATACATTTTTACATTGATAAGACTACTTAAATATTTGACCTTGAATTACAGTTGTTTGTGTACACATTTTATCTTTTATATAGAGGGTATAAACTCCTCATAAGAATGAGCCATATCTTAGCCGCATTTGTATTCCATAGAATACTTAACATAGTAATTTGCAGGACATATATTTACAAGAAAATTATTCAATATTTATGATGCATTGTGCTATCCATAAAGATACATGGACTACTAATACAGAGTAGACCCCTGCCCTCATGGAGCTAACTTTGTATTAAAAGCAGGAGAAAGAAATAGACCACACAGTCATAAAAACAAAAAAATAATGATGATATCAAAGAAAGAAGATGATTTTGATGTTATAATCATTGGGAGGAAAATAGAAAAGGGCATATGATAGAGAGGAACAAGGTTGGGATCACTTTAGATAGGGTTAAAGTTATAGTTAGGGAATAGTGGTCAATAAGACCTCCCTGATAAGGTGATATTTACACAGGTCACTGAAATCTGAGAATAAAATGCACAATTGTCATGGTGTCATGAACAAAAGTGTTCCAGTCAGAGGGAATGGAAGTGCAAAAGCTCAGAGGTGAGAAAGAACTTGAAACATTCTGAGACTGGAAAAGAGTCTGGTGTGGCTGGAACTTCATGAATGATGGAGAGAATGGTGCCAGGTAGTCCAGAGCCAGAAAAATGTAGGGCCATACAGGTTATCATAAGGAATTGGAATTATACTATATGAATAATTTCAAAAGGGCTGTATATTTTATGAATATTATACTAGGTTACATATATACTATATATGCTTTTGTAAGGATTACAGTGATATAGAGAACGACAAGATTTAAACCACAGACACTAGTTTAGAGGCTATCACAGGAGTCCATGAGAGGGAGAAATGTAGTCTGGATCAGGAGAGGTAAAAATAGAAGGAATATGCACATTCAGGGTAGAATCTGCAGGACTCGATGATAGATTATATTTAGGGGTGTGAAAAGTAAGAGCCTCAGATAATTTTTGTGTGTTTTGCCCAAGAAAATGAATAGTTGGATAAGATTTGGAGACAAATAGATTGTAGACCAGAAAACCAAGAGTTCTGTTTTAGATGTTTTTGGTTTTTGATATGTTATTAGTCATCTAAATGGAGGTAGACAAGTAGAGAGTGGAACTCATCTGTCTGAAGCTCAGGAGAGAGTTTTAGTATAGCGATATGCATCGGTCAGTGTTCAACATAGAAATAATGTTTAAAACTGAGACTAAATGGAGATCAACTACAAAGACAGTGTTGCCAAACAAGAGGAGAGGAAAGGAGAAGAAGGGAGGGAAGGGTAGAGGAGAGAGCCTAGTTCTTTGAGGCACTACATCATTTTGAGGTCCAGGAAGGGAAGAGAAGCCAGTAAATGAGGCTGGAAGAAGTAGCCAGAGAGAAAGGAAATAAGAAGCACAGCATGTAGTGTCAGAGAGGCACAAGCAAAGTATGTTTGTTCATCGAATTTGATAATTCAGGCAAATACTAGATTATGATTCCAAGTAAATAGGCATCAAATTTGAAAATTCCTAGATATTTTCTTAGGTCTTGATTACACTCAGAGTAACAGCCAAGACAGAGAAAGTTTCCACCACTAGTTGTCTGGCATTCATTCTCTAAAGGCAATTCAAAAATAATAATAATTAAAGCATTAAAAATGTATTTATATATTTATACCCAATTATATACTTTACCTCCAAAACAAATAAAATGTATTTTTGTTGCTCACCATGAGATTTTTTTATCAACAGATAAAAATATCATAGCATGTGGAGTGATGGTATGACTTTTGATACAGTGCTTACTGTATCCTAGCAATAAAACTTCATTGTGTTATTTTTGCCAGGAGTTTGGGTGACACCTAGACACATTATCATCAATTCTACAACAGTGGAATTATATTGGAGTCCACCAGAAAAGCCCAATGGCCTCATTTCTCAATATCAATTGAGTCGTAATGGAAGCTTGATTTTCCTGGGGGGCGGTGAGGAGCAGAACTTCACTGATAAAAACCTGGAGCCCAACAGCAGGTAAACTAAAAGAAAACTTTACCAATCATACGGTGAGGATTATAGATTCCTCAGGGTTGAGAAAGAGGTCATCTCCAACTGAAACAATATTAAATTAATTGGTTAATTAATCTCATATATTAGCCATTCCATAGCTGATGAAATCTCTTAATCCATTTCAGATGTTGAAGATCCAAACACTAGCTCATTACACTAGTCTTCAGAGGACATGAAATTCCTTAAAACTGTAAACAGTTAGTCTTTTATTTGATATGAGAATTTTTTAGTATATGAAATACACAAAGTGTTAAATTTTAAGAATTATCAAATGATCTTCAAAATCATGCATCCCTAAACTAGCAAGAAAAGAGATTTAAAGAGGTGTGTTTTGCATCAACAACCTTTACTTCTGGGATAATGTTTTCTCTACTTGCTATACTATATATAGACAGGAATGGTTTGAGGGGGGAAAGTTCCACATATTTGCTATTCAGTCCCATTCATTTCTCAGCAGAGATCAAATATATCTTAGATCAACAGATGTTTTCTTACAGAGAGTAGAGATCAATTTAGTTTTATTGTAGAGAGTAGCAGATCAATTTAGAGACATCTTTCTCTAAACATATTTCCCTGAACTCTAACCCACTTAAAACTGGAGAAGGCTCACTTGAATCCTTCACAATCCACCAGCACACTCCAAGACTTTCCTGAAATCTTTAAGAAAAGCAATGAATTACTCGATGGTTAAAAATAAAATGGGGGACTTCCCTGGTGGCACAGTGGTTAAGAATCCACCTGCCAATGCAGGGGACATGGGTTCGAGCCCTGGTCCGGGAAGATCACACATGCCACAGAGCAGTGAAGCCCGTGCGCCACAACTACTGAGCCTGTGCTCTAGAGCCCTTGAGCTGCAACTACTGAGCCTGCGTGCCACAACTACTGAACCCCGTGTGCCTAGAGCCCATGCTCTGCAACAAGAGAAGCCACTGCAGTGAGAAGCCCGCGCACCACAATGAAGAGTAGCCTCCGCTCCCCACAACTAGAGAAAAACCCACGCACAGCAACAAAGACCCAATGCAGCCAAAAATTAATTAATTAATTAAAATAATAATAATAAATTTACATTTTAAAATGCTCATATTTTAAAAAATAAAATAAAATAAAATAAAATGGGAAAGGGTCCGATATATTGATGTCCTGGAGAGAATGTTCCCTGTGCTAGAAAAACTATAAGGTCTATGGTAAAGTCTCTGGATGGGGAACAAAGAATTTGCAATTTGGCACAAATTTAGAACCAAGCAATAGATAGAAAAGCCAGCAATCACTGTCCCATTATCTTGTGCATTGCCTTATCACAATTCTTTCTTTTTTAAATATAGGTACATTTATAAGCTGGAAGCCACTACTGGAGGTGGCAGCAGTCCCAGTAATGAGTACATTATACAGACACCTATATTAACACCAGAAGAAATCCAGCCTCCATATAACATCACAGTAATTGGGCCTGATTCCATATATGTAGCTTGGACCCCACCAGGTAAGAAATAAAACGTGTGTGTGTGTGTGTGTGTACGCATGTGCACGCATGCGCATGTGTACGTAAAACATTTCAGAGGAAATTAATTGGAGATAGGACTGGAAATGTGAATTTAGTAAATCAGAAGGATATATTCTGTCTCCTGGATAAATATAAACAGAATAAACCAAACTACACTCATGGGTGAATACATGCATAAGCATTTATGTACATACATATAGATAGATATAGGTGTAGGTGTGTAGATAAAGACACATAGATACCTAGATATATACTTTTCTATCAAAGCAACACTTTCTTTCAAGTACCAGAGCCTAAAAATCTCTTTTCTTATTCATACATATGCAAGGTAAGTCACATAGGTCTGAACTACCTTGAGCACCCATTTCTACAGGGTTCCCTAGATTGAATCATTGGCATTATATTATAGTAGTGAATGGAGAATTCAGAAAGAAAATAGACCACTCCACCCATGTATCTTGAGTTGTGACCAGTTATATGGTAGCTGAATTTTACCTCTCTAAGCTGTGTAGCCTCCATCAAACCATTGAGTCACTAGTAGGTTGCTTTTGTGGTTTAGTGCAATATTATATTTGGAATATAATCATCATCCTCAGGTAAAACTCTGATTGCATTAACACTGGATTAAGGATTAGAGTTAAATCTGCTTGCTCTGTCTTTTAACATGAAGGATATTTGGAAGTTTTATTTCAGTAAAATTTAAAAGTGATTAAGGTGTTAAATGAACTTCAAAGATATGTGAGTTTATTTTTAATATCTAGTCTTAACATGAAATTGAAACATGAAATTAACACAAACCCCTGTTGTCCCCATCAGATTAAGTTTAGCCACATTTCAACATGGTACTGAAAATAATTGGTTAACAGTCATTTGGGCTATCAGCAGATCCATTCCGTAAAATAATTAACAGACATATTTTGTGTTGAATTGAACAAATAACTCAGTCAAAACATATAATTTAGGCATAAAGATAACATAAAGGCATAATATTGGATTGGCCAAAAAGTTTGTTTGGGTTTTTCTGTAAGATGGTATGGAAAAACCTGAATGTACTTTTTGGCCAACCCAGTATATAAAACTTAAATTCTCATGAACCAACATCCTTCTGATGTCATAATCTCAGATCAAAGAAAAAAGGATCTTTGGGGGGACAAATTTGCAGGAGAAAATCTCTGAAGAGCTTTCTAAGCAAAGAAAAACTTAAGTTGCTCTAAGATATCAAGTATAAATGATTTCATCCACCTTTGTATTAAAATGAACATGCAACATATTAAACAAAACATGAAAGAATAATCAGTAGCGCCAGGATGTGTCATAAAGTGCTATAATCCAGATCTCAGTTTTAGAAGCATAGCTGTTCTTGAACTCCGCTCTTAATTTTAACAGAGGAATAAATACAAATCTTCTGCTGTGAAAAATATACAAACTTACATATCCTTTTATGGAACTGATTTCTACCTTCATGGAAGAGCATGGCCAACTTGCAGCCTTTTAGCATATTTCTCCTTGGCGTTCTTATAGTACCATGGTATTTTTGCTCCACAAAGTAAAATGAGGCATCACAGAGCCAGCCTGAGACCAGATTCAGCCTACTGGCTGGAGACTTCTCAGATTAGTCCAGGGTCTTTTACCATCCAAATTCTCAAAGAGCAATAAAGAAAATCCAGGGTGATATGCAAAGTTGATGATTTTCTAACCAAGTGACCCGGAAGTTCCATGGTTTATCACAGGGGTCCCCAATCTTTTTGGCACGAGGGACCGGTTTCGTGAAAGACAATTTTTCCACGGATGGGGTAGGTGATGGTTCAGGCAGTAATGCGAGCGATGGGGATCGATGGGGAGCGGCAAATGAGGCTTCACTGGCTTGCCCGCTGCTCACCTCCTGCTGTGCAGCCTGGTTCCTAACAGGCCACAGACTGGTACCATCTGCATCCTGGGGTCTCGGGATCCCTGGTTTATCAAATTACATGTCATTTTCATGTTATTACATACCTAAATTGTCATTGCTAATCTGAAGACTTCACACTCAGTAAGTATTTGAAAACATCTTTCTTTTTAAAAAAAATTTTTATTGGAGTATAGTTGATACAGTGTTATCAACTATAACAATGTTGTGTTAGTTTTAGGTGTACAACAAAGTGAATCAGTTATACATATACATATATCCACTCTTTTTTAGATTCTTTTCCCATGTAGCTCATACAGAGTATTGAGAAGAGTTCCCTGTGCTATGCAGTAGGTTCTTTTAGTTATCTATTTTATATATAGTAGTTATCTATTTTATCTATTTTATATATAGTATAAAATCTATTTTATATATAGTAGTGTGTATGTCAATCCCAATCTCCCAATTTATCCCTCACCCGCCCTTTCCCCATAAGTTTGTTTTCTATATAAGTTTGTTTTCTACATCTGTGACTCTATTTCTGTTTTGTAAATAAGTTCGTTTGTGTCATTTTTTTATATTCCACATATAAGCAATATCATATATTTGTGCCAGCTATTAGCTGACTTTAAATAAGTCAGTTTCTTTGAGTCTCAGTTATCGCCAACTGTAAAATGGAGATAATGATAGTACCTACATGTAGGGTTGTTGTAAATATTAAATGAGATAATTTATATAGTTGGTATACATTATCTGGTCTGTATAATATTCTATAGGTAGTGATAATTTTAGGATAATTTTTGTTATCTTTAATTATTCATTTTACATATTTGCAAAAATGAAACTAAGATCAAGAACAAGACAAGGTTATCCACTCTCACCACTACTATTCAACATAGTTTTGG
Organism: Mesoplodon bidens; assembly: GCF_964165515.1. Lineage (NCBI taxonomy): Eukaryota > Metazoa > Chordata > Mammalia > Artiodactyla > Ziphiidae > Mesoplodon > Mesoplodon bidens. The sequence continues at coordinate 14,490,432 of NC_138177.1, read as the reverse complement.
AAGTTTTAGCCACAGCAATCAGAGAAGAAAAAGAAATAAAAGGAATCCAAATCAGAAAAGAAGAAGTAAAGCTCTCACTGTTTGCAGATGACATGATACTATACATAGAGAATCTTAAAGATGCTACCAGAAAACTACTAGAGCTAATCAATGAATTTCGTAAAGTAGCAAGATACAAAATTAATGCACAGAAATCTCTTGCATTCCTATACACTAATGATGAAAAATCTGAAAGAGAAATTAAGGAAACACTCCAATTTACCACTGCAACAGAAAGAATAAAATACCTAGGAATAAACCTACCTAAGGAGACAAAAGACCTGTATGTAGAAAACTATAACACACTGATGAAAGAAATTAAAGATGATACAAACAGATGGAGAGATATACCATGTTCTTGGATTGGAAGAATCAACATTGTGAAAATGACTATACTACCCAAAGCAATCTACAGATTCAATGCAATCCCTATCAAACTACCAATGGCATTTTTCACAGAGCAAGAGCAAAAAATTTCACAATTTGTATGGAAACACAAAACACCATGAATAGCTAAAGCAATCCTGAGAAAGAAAAATGGAGCTGGAAAAATCAGGCTCCCTGACTTCAGACTATACTACAAAGCTACAGTAATCAAGACAGTATGGTACTGGTACAAAAACAGAAATATAGATCAATGGTACAGGACAGATGCCCAGAGATAAACCCATGCACATATGGTCACCTAATTTACGACAAAGGAGGCAAGAACATACAATGGAGAAAAGACAGCTTCTTCAATAAGTGGTGCTGAGAAAACTGGACAGCTACATGTAAAAGAATGAAATTAGAACACTCCCTAACACCATACAAAAAAATAAACTCAAAATGGATTAAAGACCTAAGTTTAAGGCCAGAAACTATCACATGCTTAGAGGAAAACATAGGCAGAACACTCTATGACATAAATCAGAGCAAGATCCTTTTGGATGCACCTCCTAGAGAAATGGAAATAAAAACAAAGATAAACAAATGGGACCTAATGAAACTTAAAAACTTTTGCATAGCAAAGGAAACCATAAACAAGACAAAAAGACAACCCTCAAAATGGAAGAAAATATTTGCAAATGAAGCAACTGACAAAGGATTAGTCTCCAAAATTTACAAGCAGCTCATGCAGCTCAATATCAAAAAAAACCAAACAAGCTAATCCAAAAATGGGCAGAAGACCTAAATAGACATTTCTCCAAAGAAGATATACAGATTGCCAACAAACACATGAAAGGATGCTCAACATCACTAATCATTAGAGAAATGCAAATCAAAACTATAGTGAGGTATCACCTCACACCAGTCAGAATGGCCATCATCAAAAAATCTAGAAACAGTAAATGCTGGAGAGGGTGTGAAGAAAAGGGAACCCTCTTGCACTGTTGGTAGGAATGTGAATTGGTACAGCCACTATGGAGAACAGTATGAAGTTCCTTAAAAACTAAAAATAGAACTACCATACGACCCAGCAATCCCACTACTGGGCATATACCCTGAGAAAACCATAATTCAAAGGTGTCATGTACCACAATGTTCATTGCAGCTCTATTTACAATAGCCAGGACATGGAAGCAACCTAAGTGTCCATTGACAGAAGAATGGATAAAGAAGATGTGGCACATATATACAATGGAATATTAGCCATAAAAAGAAACGAAACTGAGTAATTTGTAGTGAGGTGGATGGACCTAGAGACTGTCATACAGAGTGAAGTAAGTCAGAAAGAAAAAAACAAATACCGTATGCTAACACATATATATGGAATCTAAAAAAAAAAAAAAAAAAGTTCTGAAGAACCTAGGGGTAGGACAGGAATAAAGACATAGAAGTAGAGAATGGACTTGAGGATATGGAGACGGGGAAGTGTAAGCTGAGATGAAGTGAGAGAGTGGCATGGACATATATACACTACCAAATGTAAAATAGATAGCTAGTGGGAAGCAGCCACATAACACAGGGAGATCAGCTTGGTTCTTTGTGTCCACATACAGGGATGGGATAGGGAGGGTGGGAGGGAGACGCAAGAGGGAGGAGATATGGGGATATATGCATATGTATAGCTGATTCACTTTGTTATAAAGCAGAAAGTAAAACACCATTGTAAAGCAATTATACTCCAATAAAGATGTTAAATAAATAAATATGTATTTGCCCCAAAATCTGCTAGGTCCCAAGGCCTCCACTTTCAAAATGATAAAACTGCATATTGCAAGATTGGGTTTGTAAATTTTTAAGATTTCTTTCAAATTTCCCAGCATTTTGTCATTTTTTTCTTTGAGTTCAATATCATATTTTCATGTTTAAAGTATGTTTCTATTTAGAAAAGGATCATTGTGAAATAAGGCACAAGTTTTGCTTTTTTAATGTCACCTTAACTCTTGTCTACCTCAATTTTGTAGAAATTGTTCATTCCAGTCCAGCCTAAGGGATATTGTAGAAAAGCTTTACACACTAGTTCTGACCATGTAACCAGTGGTTAATAAATCCATAATATCCAGGCCTGTCAATCTTTTAGTTTCAGATGCACAAAATCCATTACAGAAACCCTGTAATATATGGAAAGATTAAAGTCTTAAATTAAACTTTTTTCCTGGTGCCTAGAAGGATTTTGAACTTAGTAAACAGGGAGATGATTTTGACTTGTGTATAATCTACAGTTGATTTTATTGGAAAGTACCTCATGCTGTGTTTTGATTTGGATAATAAAAACATTTTCTGTTCCTGAATAGTCACAAATATATATTTTAAACAGGAAGAAAACAAACTTGTTACAACTGGAGGTTGTTTATTTGCTGACAATCAAGAGCTTTCTAGGTATTCATCATACCCTCCTGCCATTACAAAGTGATTACATCATACACAGAGCTGAAAAATGGACAAAACAGTCCATACCTGTAGTTCCCAAACCTGAGTGAACATTAGGATCACCTGGAAAGCTTGTGCAAAGACGGATTCTCAACCCCAAGTTTACTGAATAAGAACGTCCTGGGCTAGAGTTAAGTTCGGCAGATGACATTGATGTGCTCCAAGTTTAGTAACCATGGATCACCCACATCATGGGTGGTCAAAAGTGGTCAATTACAATAAATCTCTGAAAATGCAGATCAAACCAGTTTCCCTTGAATGTCCAAAGCCAAAATAGTGGTTAACTGATTTTTTTTCACCCGTATTTTGTTTTGTGGTCAGTGAAGACAGAGTGACCTTACACAGGTAAGTTGCTGGGAGAAAACTATCTCTGTGGTTGCCTGGCAACAGAAAATGACCCATGCAATTATGTGGGCTTTCAGTTTACACATTGTTAATTATCAATGTTATCTATAAATTGCCTTATTGTTTATAAATCCTGTTAGTAAAAGGGGTTCAGGCCAGAGAATATATGAGAATATTCAGGGGAAGAGAAATTGTGATAAATATCATATTCATTAACATTACTTGTGTATATTTGCCATTTTTTAAATTCCTAGTATGTGCCAAACAATTTGATAAGCATTTTCCCTGCCTTACCGCAGTTAATTCTCATGCAAACCCTGGTAGACAAGTAATATCATTATCAAAATATTAAGATAAGAAACTTGAATCTTGAAGAAGTAATATAATTTACTCAAGGTCACACAGCCTGAATTCAAATTCAGGTCTGCGCTCTTCTGCTGCCTTATAAGAGCAATTCCTTCCTGTCTTTGGCTTAACTCTTTTTTTTTTTTTAATTTTTTTAATTTTTTGCTTTATAACAAATTTAATCAGTTATACATATACATATGTTTCCATATCCCCTCCCTTTTGCGTCTCCCACCCACCCTCCCTATCCCACCCCTCCAGGCGGTCACAAAGCACCGAGCTGATCTCCCTGTGCTATGCGGCTGCTTCCCGCTAGCTATCTACCTTACGTTTGGTAGTGTATATATGTCCATGCCGCTCTTTCACTTTGTCACAGCTTACCCTTCCCCCTCCCCATATCCTCAAGTCCATTCTCTAGTAGGTCTCTGTCTTTATTCCTGTCTTACCCCTATGTTCTTCATGACATTTTTTTTCTTAAATTCCATATATATGTGTTAGCATACAGTATTTGTCTTTCTCTTTCTGACTTACTTCACTCTGTATGACAGACTCTAGGTCTATCCACCTCATTACAAATAGCTCAATTTCATTTCTTTTTATGGCTGAGTAATATTCCATTGTATATATGTGCCACATCTTCTTTATCCATTCATCCGATGATGGACACTTAGGTTGTTTCCATCTCCGGGCTATTGTAAATAGGGCTGCTATGAACATTTTGGTACATGTCTCTTTTTGAATTATGGTTTTCTCAGGGTATATGCCTAGTAGTGGGATTGCTGGGTCATATGGTAGTTCTATTTGTAGTTTTTTAAGGAACCTCCATACTGTTCTCCATAGCGGCTGTACCAATTCACATTCCCACCAGCAGTGCAAGAGTGTTCCCTTTTTTCCACACGCTCTCCAGCATTTATTGTTTCTAGATTTTTTGATGATGGCCATTCTGACTGGTGTGAGATGATATCTCATTGTAGTTTTGATTTGCATTTCTCTAATGAGTAAAGATGTTGAGCATCCTTTCATGTGTTTGTTGGCAGTCTGTATATCTTCTGTGGAGAAATGTCTATTTAGGTCTTCTGCCCATTTTTGGATTGGGTTGTTTGTTTTTTTGTTATTGAGCTGCATGAGCTGCTTATAAATTTTGGAGATTAATCCTTTGTCAGTTGCTTCATTTGCAAATATTTTCTCCCATTCTGAGGGTTGTCTTTTGGTCTTGTTTATGGTTTCCTTTGCTGTGCAAAAGCTTTTAAGTTTCATTAGGTCCCATGTGTTTATTTTTGTCTTTATTTCCATTTCTCTAGGAGGTGGGTCAAAAAGGATCTTGCTGTGATTTATGTCATAGAGTGTTCTGCCTATGTTTTCCTCTAAGAGTTTGATAGTGTCTGGCCTTACATTTAGGTCTTTAATCCATTTTGAGCTTATTTTTGTGTATGGTGTTAGGGAGTGATCTAATCTCATACTTTTACATGTCCCTATCCAGTTTTCCCAGCACCACTTATTGAAGAGACTGTCTTTTCTCCACTGTACATTCCTGCCTCCTTTATCAAAGATAAGGTGACCATATGTCCGTGCGTTTAACTCTGGGCTTTCTATCCTGTTCCATTGATCTATCTTTCTGTTTTTGTGCCAGCACCATACTGTCTTGATTACTGTAGCTTTGTAGTATAGTCTGAAGTCAGGGAGCCTGATTCCTCCAGCTCCATTTTTCGTTCTCAAGATTGCTTTGGCTATTCGGGGTCTTTTGTGTTTCCATACAAATTGTGAAATTTTTTGTTCTAGTTCTGTGAAAAATGACAGTGGTAGTTTGATAGGGATTGCATTGAATCTGTAGATTGCTTTGGGTAGTAGAGTCATTTTCACAATGTTGATTCTTCCAATCCAAGAACATGGTACATCTCTCCATCTATTTGTATCATCTTTAATTTCTTTCATCAGTGTCTTATAATTTTCTGCATACAGGTCTTTTGTCTCCTTAGGTAGGTTTATTCCTAGATATTTTATTCTTTTTGTTGCAATGGTAAATGGGAGTGTTTCCTTGGTTTCACTTTCAGATTTTTCATCATTAGTATATAGGAATGCCAGAGATTTCTGTGCATTAATTTTGTATCCTGCAACTTTACCAAATTCATTGATTAACTCTAGTAGTTTTCTGGTAGCATCTTTAGGATTCTCTATGTATAGTATCATGTCATCTGCAAACAGTGACAGCTTTCCTTCTTCTTTTCTGATTTGGATTCCTTTTATTTCCTTTTCTTCTCTGATTGCTGTGGCTAAAACTTCCAAAACTAGGTTGAATAAGAGTGGTGAGAGTGGGCAACCTTGTCTTGTTCCTGATCTTAGTGGAAATGGTTTCAGTTTTTCACCATTGAGGACGATGCTGGCTGTGGGTTTGTCATATATGGCCTTTATTATGTTGAGGAAAGTTCCCTCTATGCCTACTTTCTGCAGGGTTTTTATCATAAATGGGTGTTGAATTTTGTCGAAAGCTTTCTCTGCATCTATTGAGATGATCATATGGTTTTTCTCCTTCAATTTGTTAATATGGTGTATCACGTTGATTGATTTGCGTATATTGAAGAATCCTTGCATTCCTGGAATAAACCCCACTTGATCATGGTGTATGATCCTTTTAATGTGCTGTTGGATTCTGTTTGCTAGTATTTTGTTGAGGATTTTTGCATCTATGTTCATCAGTGATATTGGCCTGTAGTTTTCTTTCTTTGTGACATCCTTGTCTGGTTTTGGTATCAAGGTGATGGTGGCCTCGTAGAATGAGTTTGGGAGTGTTCCTCCCTCTGCTATATTTTGGAAGAGTTTCAGAAGGATAGGTGTTAGCTCTTCTCTAAATGCTTGATAGAATTCGCCTGTGAAGCCATCTGGTCCTGGGCTTTTGTTTGTTGGAAGATTTTTTATCACAGTTTCAATTTCAGTGCTTGTGATTGGTCTGTTGATATTTTCTATTTCTTCCTGATTCAGTCTTGGCAGGTTGTGCATTTCTAAGAATTTGTCCATTTCTTCCAGGTTGTCCATTTTATTGGCATAGAGTTGCTTATAGTAATCTCTCATGATCTTTTGTATTTCTGCAGTGTCAGTTGTTACTTCTCCTTTTTCATTTCTAATTCTATTGATTTGAGTCTTCTCCCTTTTTTTCTTGATGAGTCTGGCTAATGGTTTATCAATTTTGTTTATCTTCTCAAAGAACCAGCTTTTAGTTTTATTGATCTTTGCTATCGTTTTCTTCATTTCTTTTTCATTTATTTCTGATCTGATTTTTATGATTTCTTTCCTTCTGCTAACTTTGGGATGTTTTTGTTCTTCTTTCTCTAATTGCTTTAGGTGCAAGGTTAGGTTGTTTATTCGAGATGTTTCCTGTTTCTTAAGGTGGGATTGTATTGCTATAAACTTCCCTCTTAGAACTGCTTTTGCTGCATCCCATAGGTTTTGGGTCGTCGTGTCTCCATTGTCATTTGTTTCTAGGTATTTTTTAATTTCCTCTTTGATTTCTTCAGTGATCACTTCGTTATTAAGTAGTGTATTGTTTAGCCTCCATGTGTTTGTATTTTTTACAGCTCTTTTCCTGTAATTGATATCTAGTCTCATAGCATTGTGGTCGGAAAAGATACTTGATACAATTTCAATTTTCTTAAATTTACCAAGGCTTGATTTGTGACCCAAGATATGATCTATCCTGGAGAATGTTCCATGAGCACTTGAGAAAAATGTGTATTCTGTTGTTTTTGGATGGAATGTCCTATAAATATCAATTAAGTCCATCTTGTTTAATGCATCATTTAAAGTTTGTGTTTCCTGATTTATTTTCATTTTGGAAGATCTGTCCATTGGTGAAAGTGGGGTATTAAAGTCCCTTACTATGATTGTGTTACTGTCGATTTCCCCTTTTATGGCTGTTAGTATTTGCCTTATGTATTGAGGTGCTCCTATGTTGGGTGCATAAATATTTACAATTGTTATATCTTCTTCTTGGATCGATCCCTTGATCATTATGTAGTGTCCTTCTTTGTCTCTTCTAGTAGTCTTTATTTTAAAGTCTATTTTGTCTGATATGAGAATTGCTACTCCAGCTTTCTTTTGATTTCCATTTGCATGGAATATCTTTTTCCATCCCCTTACTTTCAATCTGTATGTGTCTCTAGGTCTGAAGTGGGTCTCTTGTAGACAGCATATATATGGGTCTTGTTTTTGTATCCATTCAACCAATCTGTATCTTTTAGTGGGAGCATTTAGTCCATTTACATTTAAGGTAATTATTGATATGTATGTTCCTGTTCCCATTTTCTTAATTGTTTTGGGTTTGTTATTGTAGGTCTTTTACTTCTGTTGTGTTTCTTGCCTAGAGAAGTTCCTTTAGCATTTGTTGTAAAGCTGGTTTGGTGGTGCTGAACTCTCTCAGCTTTTGCTTGTCTGTAAACGTTTTAATTTCTCCATCAAATCTGAATGAGATCCTTGCTGGGTAGAGTAATCTTGGTTGCAGGTTTTTCTCCTTCATCACTTTAATTATGTCCTGCCACTCCCTTCTGGCTTGTAGAGTTTCTGCTGAGAGATCAGCTGTTATCCTGATGGGGATTCCCTTGTGTGTTATTTGTTGTTTTTCCCTTGCTGCTTTTAATATGATTTCTTTGTGTTTAATTTTTGACAGTTTGATTAATATGTGTCTTGGCGTATTTCTCCTTGGATTTATTCTGTATGGGACTCTCTGTGCCTCCTGGACTTGATTAACTATTTCCTTTCCCATATTAGGGAAGTTTTCAACTATAATCTCTTCAAATATTTTCTCAGTCCCTTTCTTTTTCTCTTCTTCTTCTGGAACCCCTATAATTCGAATGTTGGTGCGTTTAATGTTGTCCCAGAGGTCTCTGAGACTGTCCTCTGTTCTTTTCATTCTTTTTTCTTTATTTTGCTCTGCAGCAGTTATTTCCACTATTTTATCTTCCACCTCACTTATCCGTTCTTCTGCCTCAGTTATTCTGCTATTGATCCCATCTAGAGTATTTTTTATTTCATGTATTGTGTTTTTAATCGATGCTTGATTCATCTTTAGTTCTTCTAGGTCCTTGTTAACTGTTTCTTGCATTTTGTCTATTCTATTTCCAAGATTTTGGATCTGGGAAATAGAATCTTGGAGCATCTTTACCATCATTATTCTGAATTCTTTTTCAGGTAGACTGCCTATTACCTCTTCATTTGTTAGGTCTGGTGGGTTTTTATCTTGCTCCTTCTCCTGCTGTGTGTTTTTCTGTCTTCTCATTTTGCTTATGTTACTGTGTTTGGGGTCTCCTTTTTGCAGGCTGCAGGTTCGTAGTTCCCGTTGTTTTTGGTGTCTGTCTCCAGTGGCTAAGGTTGGTTTAGTGGGTTGTGTAAGCTTCCTGTTGGAGGGGACTAGTGCCTGTGTTCTGGTGGATGAGGCTGGACCTTGTCTTTCTGGTGGGCAGGTCCACGTCTGGTGGTGTGTTTTGGGGTGTCTGCGGACTTTTTATGATTTTAGGCCACCCCTCTGCTAATGGGTGGCGTTGTGTTCCTGTCTTGCTAGTTGTTTGGCTTAGGGTGTCCATCACTGTAGCTTGCTGGTCGTTGAGAGAAGCTGGGTGCTGGTGTTGAGATGGAGATCTCTGGAAGATTTTTGCCGTTTGATATTATGTGGAGCTGGGAGGTCTCTTGTGGACCAGTGTCCTGAAGTTGGCTCTCCCACCTCAGAGGCACAGCACTGACTCCGGGCTCCTCAATTTGGGATGATTTATTGTCTATTCATGTATTCCACAGATGCAGGGTACATCAAGTTGATTGTGGAGCTTTAATCCGCTGCTTCTGAGGCTGCTGGGAGAGGTTTCCCTTTCTCTTCTTTGTTCTCACAGCTCCTGGGTCTCAGCTTTGGATTTGGCCCCACCTCTGCGTGTAGGTCGCCGGAGGGCGTCTGTTCTTCGCTCAGACAGGACAGGGTTAAAGGAGCAGCCTCTTCGGGGACTCTGGCTCACTCAGGCCGGGCGGGAGGGAGGGGCACGGAGTGCGGGGCGAGCCTGCAGCGGCAGAGGTCGGCGTGACGTTGCACCAGCCCAAGCCGCGCCGTGCGTTCTCCCAGGGAAGCCGCCCCTGGATCCTGGGACCCTGGCAGTGGAGGGCTGCACAGGCTCCCGGAAGGGCGGTGTGGGCAGTGACCTGCGCTCGCACACAGGCTTCTTGGCGGCGGCAGCAGCAGCCCCAGCGTCCCCCGCCCGTCACTGGGCTCCGCGCTTTCAGTCGCGACTCGCACCCGTCTGTGGAGCCCCTTTAAGCAGCGCTCTTAATCCCGTCTCCTCGCGCACCAGGAAACCAAGAGGGAAGAAAAAGCCTCTTGCCTCTTCAGCAGCTCCAGAGTTTTCCCGGACTCCCTCCCGGCTAGCTGTGGCACATTAGCCCCCTTCAGGCTGAGTTCTCGCCGCCAGCCCCAGTCCTCTCCCTGCGCTCTGACCGAAGCCCGAGCCTCAGCTTCCAGCGCTGCGCGCCCCGGCGGGCGAGCAGACAAGCCTCTCGGGCTGGTGAGTGCCGCTCGGCACCGATCCTCTGTGTGGGGATCTCTCCGCTTTGCCCTACCCAGGTATGTGGGGGGTTTCTTGCCTTTTGGGAGGTCTGGGGTCTTCTGCCAGCGTTCAGTAGGTGTTCTGTAGGAGTTGTTCCACGTGTAGCTGTATTTCTGGTGTATCCGTGGGGAGGAAGGTGATCTCCGCGTCTTACTCTTCCGCCATCTTACCCGGAAGTGTCTGGCTTAACTCTTAAATCCAAATCTTACTTTCCATTTATTGCCCAAAGTCTTTTAGATTTACGATAGAGCAACATGGTTTTTTCAAATAGTAGCCGAGAGGGCCAAGAAGCAGAGCTAGGTGTTGGGGAAAACCAAAAGATTTGGGGAGAAAATTTTTTGTGTGGGGCAAGTCAAGACCAGAAGAATTAATGGTGGAAAAATGACAAGCCCCTGAAGGGAAAATATCTACCTGGCAATAGTTATCTCCTGAGGCGTGAGGGAACTAGTAACCAGAAGCCTTTACTGACCCATCCAGAAGTGCAGAAAGAATAGACATGACTTAGCAAAACTAGAGTCCAGGTCCAGGAAGATTTTAATTAGGTGGGAAAGGAAAAGAGTCATTTCTCAAATAACTACAGAGAGATTATTCAAAGACTATTTTAAGCCCTTTGTAGACATTCTTTTACCTCCCAAGTAAATCCTGGTTTACTCTCTCTCATTATTACTTGACAAACGTTAGCGGTAAGATTATCAAAACCCTCCGAACTCAAAAAAAACCGCAAGATTTCCGCTCTTCTGTACATCATTTGTACTTTCAAATCAGATGATACACAAACAACATGTCCTTATAAAACGTTTGCTAAAGTATTAAAGAAACAAAGTGTTGAGTAAGCTTCTAAAATTTATCATTCAGGCAAATATAAATAAATTTTGGATTTTCTGCTGTTTAAAATTATTCAAACGCTTGATTTCCTATAGAAGCCCACATTCAGTGGGCACTGGGTATATGCCGGCTGTTCTTATTTGAATCTACAGACAACGTAAACCAGATTAGTTTATTCCTAAACATTTCTTCTCATCTTCTACAAGCTCTGAACCTTGGGTCAGAATTTACACATTCACTTTAAAGAGAAAAAAGGATGTATGTTACCTTAGTGGTTGAAAACTTATAGAAAAATGAAAAAGAAAATACTTCATGGGACATAAATGGTTTACTCAGGTTAAGAATGGAGATAGGCATCCATGCCATTTCAGAATCCAAACATTCAAAATTATTTAAACTCTGAAGGTAATAATGGGACTTTCTAATTTATCAAGGTGATGACTCTGTTTTGATCTATCCTAGCCCTTAATCATCTTCTAATTAGCAATATCTTTGGATTCAACACCTGCTTTTTCTCACTAAAGATGGTGAGTTATTTAGGCTTAATGCATAATATTGAAATAATGGTGCTTTTCCTGTCACATTTATCTCTTATTCCATTAAAGAAAAGAATTGGCAACAATTCTTCTACTGAGAAATCATTTAAATTAATATTGCTTAGGAATATAAATGATTTTTATTAATCAAGTTTTGATTAAAGGGTAGCTAGCCACAATATGGCCTGCGGGTAGACATTAAGCATCTTGGTGTTCAGTGAACTCATCAACTGCAGTGTATTACATCAGATACTATCCATTTAAAGTCAAAATTGGCATTAAGCTTTTTAAAGAATTCATGTTGCATTAATTGGGATGATTCAACATTTGGTAATTGTTTCGGGTTTCTTATAAGGGTAATAGCCAAGTGACAAGTAGTGGTGAGTTTCAGAAGAAAATGTAAAACTCATTTCAGTGATTTGTAGTTTATTTTGCATATTACATTACTTCACTTATCTTTTCACTTTTACTGGGGTATAATTGACAAATAAAATGGTGATATTTTTAAAGTGTATAACGTGATCATTTGATACACGTATATATTGTGAAGGGATTCCCACCATTGATTTAATTAACACATTCATCATCTCATATATTTCCTCTTTTTTCTTTTCTTTACTATAGTCACCGTGTTATACAATAGATCCTCAGACCTTATTCATCTTATAACTGAAGGTTTGCACCCTTTCACCAACCTCTCCCTATTTCCCCCATTCTCTCAGCCCCTGACAACCAGCATTTACTGTTTCTATGAGTTCAACTTTTTTTTTAATGATTCCATATATAAGTGATACCATTAGGTATTTGTCTTTCTCTGTCTGTTTCACTTAACACAGTGCCCTCTAGGTTCATCCATGTTGTAGCAAATGGCAGGATTTCCATCTTTTTTAAGGTTGAACAATAGTCCATTGTATATATATCACATTTTCTTTATCCAGTCATCCACTAATGGACATTTAGGACATTAGTTGTTTCTAATCCTTGACTATTGTGAATAATGCTGCAGTGAACATAGGCGTGCAGCTATCTTTTTGAGATAATGATTTCATTTCCTTTGGATACATACCCAGAAGTAGAATTGATGGATCATATAGTAGTTCTACTTTTAATTTTTTGAGGAACCTCTGTACTGTTTTCCATAATGCCTGTACCAGTTTACATTCCCAACAGTGATATACAAGGGTTCTTTTTTCTCCACATTGTCATCAGCATTTATCTCTTGTCTTTTTGGTAATAGGGATCCTAACAGGTGTGAAATGATATCTCACTGTGGTTTTGATTTGCATTTACCTGATGATTATTGATAGTGAGCACCTTTTCATATACCTGTTGGTCGTTTGTATGTCTTCCTTGGAAAAATGTATTTTTAGGTCCTTTGTCCATTTATCAATTGGATGTTTTGTTTTGTTTTGTTTTGTTTGCTATTGCGTTGCAGGGGTTCCTTGTATACTTTGGATATTTAATCCTTCATCAGATATGTGGTTTGCAAATATTTTCTCCCATTCCATACGTGGTCTTTTCATTCTATTGATTCTATTCATTATTTGCTGTGCAGAAGCTCTTTAGTTTGATGTAGTCCCATCTGTGTATTTTTGCTTTTTTTGCCTTTGCTTTGGGTGTTTAATAAATTTATCTCACCTTATTGTGTTCTAATATGTGCTAGGCATTTTCCAAGAGATTAACACATATCTATTTAATGTTCATAACAACGTGTAGTACATCCAATGTTCTCCCTGTGTTGCTAATGGGAAAAGTCAATTTCGATGTTAAAAGCTTTTTTCTCTAGGTGATTCATCACATAGGTGTCAGAGCCAACCCACAATGAATCTGACTCCAAATTCTATGAGCAAATCCACTGTACTATATTTTTTCACTAAATAGTACATAAAGCAAATGATTTTTTTCTGCATTATACTATGATCCAGTTCAAAACTTAAAAAAAAAAATTGCCATAGATACAGCAAACATAAATGAGGACAAAGTAGTTCAAGGGCAGTTCATACAGTAACCCAGTAGGATCATTTTGTTTGCAGCTTAAAATTTCATAGGATGTAATTCATTTACATTTGAGTGGATTGATTCATCTATTCATTTTAACAAACGTGAAAATGTTTACTGGGCCCCTCTCAGGAGTGAGGCACGATGCGACATTTTGAGAGTTAAAAAGAAGAATGAATGAGACATCGTCCCTTTTGTCAAGAACTCTACCATCTAGTTGGGTAGAAGAGACATAAAATGATAACTATTATACAAACTACGTAAAATTTCCATACAATTGGTATGCATGTGTGTTCAAGAGGGTCTGGTTTCACTTCCATGGCCCCCAAAGGACATAACCAAGATACCCCTGTCTCTAAAAAGGAGACATTGGGCTAATTTGTTAAAAGCATTATGTGAAGCATAGCCCGTGGTTTGAAGCAAACGTGGCTATCAAACCGAATTAATAGTTTTCCTCTTAGAATTGTTCTTGTTCCAGCTCCTAAAAAAAGATTTTAGAAAAGCTTTATTTGATTGACTTGTCCCATTGTAAAGTATTCACCTGCTGTGAAATGAAGCCACAGAGGAAAAAAAAAGTTGAATAATTTAACCTTTTTATTTGTAAAGATAATCAGGGTTTTTCTGATTACATCTTAACTTCATAAATGTTAAATAACCTATCAGCATCTAGTTGTTGTAAATTATGAAAAGGAGCCTCGCAAGGAATATTAACCAACGAAATCCTTGTTCTTTAGTGAACAGGAAAATGTGTTATGGCAGCTTGTCATCGTGCAACTGGTAACTTTGACACCAAATAACAAAACTGCCATTTGCACTTCGGGTAAATTGGTTCACATGAGTTTCCACTGCTCCTCTGGCTCTGACATAAATTTATGAACTCAGGAACTAACCAAGTCGTGTGTCTTGCCAGCTGACTTTAACAAATATGCCCATTTCATTTCATTTAGTCATCAGAATACCAGGGGGCTAGGTCGTTTCAGACTCATTGCAGATGGTCTAGGGTTTGCAGGAACACAGGAGGCTTTCATGTCACTGTCCTATAAATTATGACAGTGGAGGGGGCCCTCTTCCTAAATAAATGCATGTCAGTGCTTGACATGTTCACAGCTTCAAGGAGCGTTTCCTGTTTCAACACCTCATAGGTGTGTATAAGGACATTTATTAACCAAGATGTGGAAAATTACCTTTTCTGGGTTCACGCTTTGACCAGCCATGATCAAGATTATGTCTATATTTGAAATGTGGTGGAAGTACAGTTTTGTTCCCTGACCTCCTAGGAGTCCTGTCCTTTTAAGCAGAGAAGTTACTGGAAGCAGACCAGTAGGTACAGACTAAAGACATATAATGAGGTGCAACCTCAGACAAATCAAAGGGAAGACCACTCTAAATTACTGCTGAGAATGAAGACTAGGATATCGTTACAGGAAGACAGGTTGACCACATCCAAGTATACGTAAAAAATAAAACTAGGTAACAAGATAGTTATAAAGATATTTACTTGATTCAATGCAGCATTGCTGTAATTGTAATTAGAATAGCAGCTTTATATAAAGATGGGTTCAGAAGTGTTAGAAGGCACATGAAAACAGTGTCATAACTGGGTTTTGGGGTTTTTTTTTGCATTTCGTTCCATTTCCTTTTGTAGAGATGTCTGTCATTTTTTCAGTACTTTCTATTTGCAGTAATGAACTAAAATGCTTTACATACATTTTTTAATTTAATCCTTTCAGCACTTTAAGATGTGGCTATTAGTGTCATCATTTTACAGGTGAAGAGACTGGCATCCATAGAGGGTGGGTAATTTACCAGGGACAAATGAAGGTAGAAGAGGGATTTGATCTGACTCCATTCTGTGGTTTATCTAGTTCAAGACTCATGGCATATTTTTCAAATGTGTGTTTGTCAAACTTTCCTACAAGTTCTACCCTAAGATCAGAGAAGACAGAATGAACATGCAATCCCAGGAGGTTTGGAAAAAACCTGAAGCAATCACCATAACCTTGCAATTTTTTTAAGGTCTTGCTTTTTATCTTAAAAATTCATGCAAATTTGGCATTGAATTCCAATGTGTTTGTCTCCATCCCCCAAATAATGTATTGTATAATTTATCATTCAGGGGTGCGTTTTCTATTAATCTCTTTAGTTAAAGCATGATATGCGGTTGTATTTCAGGATATTAAGTCAGTCTGAAGAAAGCCGACCCCAATGTCCAGGCAATTCTTCCTCTCTTCATTTCATCATATATATGTGTGTACAAACAGCAACCTTTTATTCCCACTGCTTTATAGACTATGTCAGGGTAACGATAAGGAGAAATGCCCCAAATCTGAGGTGGGATGCTGTGACATGCCAAGATACTCTGGATGGATATTCCCATAAACATATCTTCCTGCTGTGAAAGGTCAAATTGCAAACCAAGAGGGTACTGATTCACTCTTCAATCTCTTTTACTACCTCGAGCAATTCTCCCCAAAGAACGTCTTTAGTGGGGGGGGGGACCTGATTATATTGCTCTTTATTTTACCTCTAATACAGTACTTAAGTTTTCCTCACCTATTAATAAATTCAGAGTCTCCAACGCTCCCTGTAATCAACCCCCTTCATACAACTCTCAAACTTCGTAATTATAGCAGTCTTGTTGGGAGCAGTAAAAACATTCCCAGTTTTGTCTTGCAATTGAGAATTAAGCCTTGAAGAATATCTTCTAAATGAGCTCATTACATGTACTCACTATACCATTAAAGAGAAAATGAATTTACTTAAATTTTCTAGATATTAATCTTTGTTGTGATATCTGAAAAAAATAACATAGAATTGTCTATTACCTGAGACTGAGCGGAAGCATCATGGTCCTAGACAACTCTTCATCCCATGTCTGAGGAAGATTACACATAATAAATTCATTTTAAAGCAATAGTAAGTGACAAAAATTAAATTGTGTTTGGACTGCACCACGAATAGTATCTGTACTTGTTCAACACAGTGGTTATGTCTGCATAAACTTTTTCGGCTGGTGTACAGTTCACTCTGAAGTGACGATAGAGTTAAAAAAAACTGAGTAGAGAAAGTTCCCATCACTCACTACACATAAAAATTTCTAGTCTTGTGCTTTTTAGGGAGAAAAATCCACACCCAATTTTTGTGAACAAGGGATAGCAGGATTCTGCTGGTTTTCCCTAGCTTGGGCAGGGGAGTTGTGTATTTCACAAATTTTACAAGTCAAATTGATTTTGGGAAAGAGGGACATGTTTGTCCTTTTCTCCAAAAATACTTGGACAAAAGTCCACAAATGTCCAGGGTGTGTGTATCCTGGTTTGGGAAACCTGCTCTTCAGAACTTTAAGTATTTACCTATAATTTCGTTCCATCAGTGGTAATTCTAATTCCTCCATCACTGTTTTCGCTGTATCTAATCAGTCTCCAAGACCTGTTCTGCCTGTCTATGCATGTTCTCTCAAAATTATCCTTTCACTTTTTCCCCCGGTTGTCCTAATCCAAGTCTTTATTATCAAGAGACAGCATAAATATAGAGAGATAAGCTTTACTATCAGATGGGCCTGAGTTCAAGTCTGGCCACCCCAATTAATCTGTGTGATATCTGCAACAGGTTTCTCCTCTGGCCCTTGGTTTTCTCATTTTAAAAAATGGTAGTGATATTTACCTTACAATATTGTCATGTGGTTTCATTCATTCATTCAATCAACATTTGTGCTACCGCTCTGTACTAAAATCTAAGCACTGAAACTACCTTCAAGAGAAGAACAAAGTCCCCAGCTGTATGAAGTTGACTTTCTAGTGATGTGAAATGAGATAATGTGTGTTGCCTGGCATAAGACAGGAATGCAATGAAATGCTGTTCTTGTTTTGTTGTTGCTACAACCATGCAACCACTTTCCAACTGGTAACCCTACTTCCTGGCTCACATGTTTTCAATCCATTGTTCACTGATTATATATAAAACCCAAACTTCTTGAAGAAACAAATGATAGAATATACTTGTCACTTGAGCTTGAGAGTGAAGAAGGCAGGGTCTACTCTAAGGGTCTTACTCCAAGGCCTCCAGCGTAGGGAAATGGAGAGAGGAAACCAAAGAAGAATAACAGGTTTGGGAGTGGAAAATAGTGTAATTCTTTTTTGGACCTTTTAAGATTGAGGTCTCTGGGAAGGAGGCTGTTCAAAATACAAATCTGGAACATGAGGAAAGGTATAAAGCCAGAGAGAAGAATTTAGGAATCGATGATAGAATAACAGTAAGTTAAGCTGTAAGGACAAAAGCAACAGTTTAATTAGGATGCTGTAAATTTAAAATTAAAATTCTCAGCCTGGGTTGCCAAATTCAGCACCATCTAGCACCTTTCCAAAGGAAATGATTGATGAGTCCTTCTGATGAGGATCAGTATTTCCTTCAGAGACTCCTTGTTTTCATCCATCCTACACAAAATACTGAGCACCTCTGGTATTTACTAGCTCTTCTGCCCCTCATACATTGGAGCTGTAGCTACCAAAAGCAAAACCACATTTCATTCTTTAGACCTCATTCTTTAGTCCTGTGTTGTAGATTTCCTTGTTTCTGTAGCAAAGAAACTTATTTAAGTATTACAAAGGTAAGTAACGAAGCCCACATGTTAGAAGTTGTCAGATCAATGAGAAACTTTAGTGGGCCTAAAGTTCCAATATATTCATTCAAGGCTCATAATCTCTCCTTAAGAAAGTGTGCATGTTGTTCATGGCCAAATAAACCTTACAGGCACTTAATTCTATGAATAGATTGTGAAGAGGCTAAACTGACCGGACCTTCTTTCTTTAGGAGGCATTGTGAAAGATGACAGTTTTTGATCCCAAATTTCATATACATTTAGGTCCATAAGTCTCACTGACAGAGTGGACTGTCCTGACTCAATAATTAATGCACTGGGAATTCTCTAGGTAGACTATGATTTGGATACTTCATGGGCCATTATGTCAAGGATCCGTGTCAGATGAGATGCATACACAATGCCTACAGAAAAATTATTGTCACAAGCAAAACTGGTGGGGTTTTTTATGTACTTTAAGAGTAAGTAAGCCTAGGAAAAATATATGACCATTTCTAATTGCCTTGTATTTATTTGCCTTGAAATAGGCCTTCGTTTTTATTTGCCTGTAGAGTATATCTTTGAATAGTATTATTATGTTTAATTTGTTTTCGAAAATGGGTGATAAACATTTCTTACTTTTGGAATAGGCATTCTAATGTTTTCCAACGTAAGTTTCATGCAGTTATTAATCGCTATATAAAGCACTAGTATACATTTAAGTTTAAAATTTGAAACGTACATTTTTCTTAAAAGAGGAACATTTGTTGACCAAACAGACATACATGTTTTTATTCTCTCTCTCTTTAAAGGGATCCTCACTCCCAAAATACCTGTGGAGTACAGTGTCTTACTCAACGCTGGAAGTGTAACACCTCTGATCTTCTCTGCTGGTCATCATCAGTCCATCCTTCTGGAAAATTTGGCTCCATCCACACAGTATGAGACAAGGATACAAGCATGTCAAAATGGTGAAAGTCTTTCAGACACTCGTCCAGGGTTTTTTTATTAAAAGTATTTTATTTAAACAAAAATTCCTTAAAAAGGATTAGATTCTCAATTCAAATACAAAGACTAACATTTCATTTCTTATTGGTACTGGACTGTTTACCCAGACAAATCAGAGCCTGGCACTGAGTGAAGCATTATGCATTTCTGCACATTAAATCATGAATATTTAAATATAGGAAAATGGTGGTTTTGCAAAGTCTTGTTTTATAAGGCCCTTTAAAAGAAAAACACCTAGAGCACATACAATAATCATTGGTAATATAAAACAAAATAGGCATTACAAAAATCTCATAGGAAATGTACTCACCTTGGTTCTATTTCAGTTTTATTTAGGAGTGGGAGAGTAGGAAGGGAGACATTATTTAGAAGTTGAGTTACACTCAAATGAATCAACATATTTTACAGTGCTTCCCTGATACCTGTCTCGTGTACCTAACCTGTCACCTTGAGATTCATGGCTTAGGCTAGTGGTCAATGAAGTCGTCATCTGTCTGTGTGGTCTTAAGGAAGAGCCCCTCTCACTTCCTGTATACCTCCAGGTGTTATATAATATATAACACCCAACTGCTAAGAGAGAAGAAGTATAACTCAAAACAAGTTGCTTCACCTTAGATTAAAGAAATTTATCAACCTTATACTCAACATGAAACTCCTGTCCTTAAGAACTTCTGTTTCCAAATGCATACTATTTCCCGTAGAGTTGGTTAGGACTAGGGGGTCTGCAATTTTGCTATGCTTCATCTCTGAAATTGAGTCAGTTTGCCCACTTGTCTCTACAAACCAGACTCAGACATTTTGTTTGAAGAGTATTGCTTTCCCTGATCCACTCTTCAGCTAATCCACATGGAAATAGCTTTAAATTAAGGTTTTCTTGATTTAAATGCAAAAATCAACTTCTGCCTCTCCATGTCCCTAAAGCTATGCTGTGAAGAAACAATATCCTTCAAATTCATTGTTTGACTTTTGTGTGTTGAGGAAATAATCATTATTTTTAAATATTAGCAAAAATAAGATACTATTAAGAGCATACATGATGTTCAGGTCACACATACAGTTACAAAATTGAAACATATTTTCACTTTCTGGCTAGAATAACTGCAGTAAATTAGAGAAACCTCAGCTCAGACAAGCATAAGCTTTATTGTCTATGCCTGTATAAAAATGTGGTTAATTAATGGATTTCCCAAAAATGATTCCTTATTTAAATATTCAAATCCTGAAGAAATTTAAATACTAGTCTAAAGTATGTTTACAAAATTTGTGTGTATACAAAATTTCAGATAAAATAATTGTCATGATATTCGTACCCTTCTGTGTGTACATGTAACTCTTTTCGCTGCTTGACAAATTATTAAAGGTCTTGGTTTTCTTTTTTTTCAAGGAGGTTGTGGAGTTAGCAGTAGGATATTTGTCAGAACAGCTGAAGGAGCCCCCATGGATCTAAATTCTCCTGTTCTTAAGGCACTGGGATCAGCTTGCATAGTGGTTAAATGGATGCCACCTAAAAAACCAAATGGAGTCATCATCAACTACTTTATTCACAGGTAACATTGACTATTACTATTATTGTTGATTATTTAAGAATGTGTACTATTCCAGGACTGTAGAATCAAATACATTTTCTATTTCCATAAGGGAATTGATGGGAATTCATGTGTTTTGAAGCACCTACTAGAAACTAAAATTGGTATTGGAAACTTCTACACATTATCCAAGGAAAAAAGCCACAACTACCATGTAACATTTTTGTTTGAGCCCTCTTTGAAAGATGAGACCTCATAGCCCAAGAAGGCTTACCTTTGATGGAAAAGTAGAGCTGTCCTCTGGAGGTTCATTGACCAAGAGACATACTCATTCCAGAGGAAGAACCAGGTCTAGGACAAAAATTCTAATTATATCCCACCACCTAGTATGTGGAGATTGGAAAGGCTTTTTCTCATCCTTAAAAGATGGCACTTTTCACTCTGCAGTTCCCCTTCTGTTTTGAGGTTTCCACTCACCTGGCTAGATGGTGTTAATGCAGCTTCTTTTCACCATGATATGCAGAGTTAATTAAGTGTAGCCACCTAAAAGGAAGAAAAGAGGGAAAGAGAGAAGGGAGAGGAAGAGAAGGAGAAAAAGTGAGGAGAGTGAGAGTGAGAATGAGAGGGGAAGAAAGAGAGTAAGAGAGAGAGAGAGATGGTGGTTCCATGGGCATTTTGGTTTGAAGGGTATTGTGCTACTTGATCCAGTTTTCATTTGATCAGCATGGACATAGTTTTAAATTAATGTTTTCTTCAAATATATAATGAGGAGAAAGAGGAAAGAGAGAAAGAGACAGACAGGGAGAGATGGAGGGAGAGGGAGGAAGAGAGAGAGCAGGAAAGGAGAAAGTAAAACAAAAACAGAGGGAAGGGGCCAGAGAACCTCTCAACTGAGAGTTTGCTATTCAGGCTGCTATAACAAAAATACCATAAATTGTGTGGTTTATAAACAACAAACATTAATTTCTCACAGTTCTGGATTCTGGGAAGTCCAAGATCAAGGTGCTGACTGATTGACTGTATGGTGAGGGCCCATTTCCTGGCTCACAGATGGCCATCTTCTCACTGTGTCCTCACATGGCAGAAGCAGCAGGGGCCATGTGGGGTCTCTTTTATAAGGGCACTGATCCCATTCATGAGGGCCCCACCCTCATGACCTAATCACCTCCCAAAGGCCCCACCTCCTAATACCATCCCCTTGGAGGTTAGGATTGCAACATATGAATTTGGGGGAAACACAATCATTCAGATCATAGCACTGAGATGGAAAAGACACTTTCTAAGACAGACACCGGCAGAAAAAAATTTGCAGCTGTAAACCCCATTCCAAAAGCCATCTATTTAAATCAGGCATACAAAGCCCAACACATTTTTTTATCAGATCCTCATCTCACTTCAGCATCCTTTGTTAGCCTCTCCTGCAGCCTCATGCCTTCCCTTGTTTAGTCCTATGCCCTGGACACATTGTGAAAC
Source organism: Mesoplodon bidens (assembly GCF_964165515.1). NCBI lineage: Eukaryota > Metazoa > Chordata > Mammalia > Artiodactyla > Ziphiidae > Mesoplodon > Mesoplodon bidens. Next base: position 14,468,336 of record NC_138177.1, on the reverse strand, counting down.
TTAGTTTAGGCTCCTCTTATAACTTCAGATATTGAAACCCTTTCATTCAGACCAATCTTCAGCTATGGGAATGTAAGGAAAATTATGAAGGGAGAAAGTATTACTGCATTTCTGGTTTTGTAAATCACATTGCCATAAATGAGGAAGCCAAATGTTTTCTTCTCAGAAAACATTAATTTGAAGAATAACATTTCTGATTCAAATACACATGAACATGTAAAAATGGCTAATATGAATTTACATTTTACATTAAACACATTAGTGCAGCCTTTACAATGCCCATCTTTGGAATAGTTTTCTTTCATCTACTCAATGCTAATTGTATGAGAAAAGCACATCAAATTCCTATTCTGAATAAAGGGAAATAAAGTATCTGTTATAGACCAGGAAGAGGCTTCACTCTGTTGGTTTTGTAAATAATGCTTATGATTACAGTGACTATTCCATGGCAGCTATAGAGAGGGAAAACAAGAAATATAATGCAGAAAGCCCACTTCAATGAAAAATACTGTAAATTGAATTTGACAGCATTTGATGGCATTTGATTATTCTAGTCACAGCCAAACAATGATATAAAGAGTAATATGAAACAGAATGTGTTACTGCCTAGCAGACTCAAAAGCAATAAACCTTCCTCCAATGTGACACAATCATTTCACAATCATAATTGTAGCCTGTTTGATACCTCTGAGTACAGCAGAAGGGCACTGACTGACATAGATACATTTTGTTTTTTATTTAAAGTGAAATGAAAATGGTGCGCTGGGGCTCCAGATACAATCGTTATATTCACCTACATAGGCATGAATCACTTGGCAGTTATTTCAGCTGAAGTTTAAATGTGCTTAGACAACAACAATATCAAATTTTTCTTAGATAGCTGCAAAAAAAAAAAATCAGGAATTTGTAAGGACAGAAATAGAATGTAGACACAGAGTTCTTTTTCATTCTGGGACTCCATAGAGCCCCGCGTATAGTTATAGACACAACACTACGGTATTTCTGGGGAGGTTAGGGCATGTAATTTCTGTTTCATCATTTGCCTCCTCTTTCTTCTATCACCACCAAAGGAAATCCATTTAGCTCAAATCAAAGACGGGGTTTGACCTATGCAGATATTTTCTTTAAATTGCGGGAAGCCAACTTGCCTATCCCATCTTGAAGATGCTTGTCTCTGCTCTCTCCAAGCCCCCAAATCATTTCCCCTCAGTAATTCCCAACTATTGTTTAAATGTTGCCTCTAGATATCATCCTGTTAAAAAGAATCTGCCCTAATAAACAGGTAAGATGCTTATGACTTTAGAAAACAAAACAAAAAATAAGCTAGTAAGGAGAAGACTATTCATGTGATTGCTTCTGGTTAGTTCACCTGTTAACATGATATTTTATTTTTGCTTCTGGTTAGTTCACCTGTTAACATAATATTTTATTTAGGCTACTTTGTTGACCAATGTGAGTTACAAAAGAGATTTCCTACAATAGGGACAACCTTTATGTTAGTGTTTTGCAACCTGTTTACTGATAGGGTGTACATAAGGCCATCTTGGGCATTTGCTTTCTTCTCATAACAAGTTTGGCTTGTATAATAAAGATTCTTCCGTATTTCCCCTTTATTTTATATCTGTAATCTTGTAAATGGCAAAATCCACCCACAAAATCCAACCTCCATCTACAAAATCCACCAAACACTTTTTCTTAAGACTTTACAAAATACGTAATAAAATGATCTCCCACTAGGAGCTTCCATTTTAAGAAAGACAAAAATGCCTGGGGTTTTATTTTCAAAAGCAGCCTCTAAATAAAGAAAAAGATTGGATCAATGTTCAGTAAAAGACAAAAATATATTAAAACACCTTCTAAATGCTGTAAAAGTAAAAATAAGTGATGAACCTTCCAAGTATTCAAATAACTAAGCATTCAGAAAAACTGAGTCAGGTTTTGAAGGATAAAATCTGAGATAGTTTGAATGGATGGATGATATGGAAGAACATTCCAAGCAGGGTACCATAAATAATATTTTTTTAGAATGAATAATTAAGCTGATTGAGTAAACTAAGAAAAAAGGGCATTGATTCAAAGGTGAAGGAATTTTTATGCAATCAATTTGTACTATGTGGAAAGACAGTATGGATGTGAAGATGGATGGATAGATAGATAGATACAGATAGGTAGATGGATAATAGCTGACAGATAGTGTTCATATCTACTGTAAGATCTGAGCCCTATTACCAAGGACTTTTACTATAGTAGGAGATGTAAGTCAAACTAAGCAAACAAAACAATGAGCAATATAATGTGAGAAATATAAATATTTACCAAAATATTTACAGGAGACAGGGATTCTTTCTGTCTGGAATATTTATGGAAGACTTCCATGGATGAAGTTGATGTCATTGAGACTTGGCCTTACAATATAAAAATTTAATGACTGTCTAAATTAGAAATAATTTTTTAACAGTACAGAATATTACAAAGGTTATGTATCCCTTTTTTATGACTTACCCATGTGTATAATTCCCATCGATAGACATAACTATTCATTTTAATATATGTAACATTGATGTTTTCTATTTATAGTTTCCCTTACATAAGGAATTATATTGTTCAAATTTTCTTTGGCCATTTGGACACACACACACACACACACACACACACACACCCCTCATTTCTTTTAATGACTCTACAATATTTTATTATATGGATGTGTATCATGTATTATTTAACCAGTCTCCTATTGGTGGCAAAATCAGTGATTTCCAAGTTTTCATTACAAAAGCAATTCTCCAAAAAAATCTTTACAATAAACATATGGAAGATTATTCTTAGTACTAGAAGTGCAGGATCCAATTCTGTGCGTTTTAAATTTTTGGAGATTGCTAAATGGTCTTCTTAAAATAGTATATAAGAATTTCTAATTCTGAAAACTCTAATCAATACTGGGACTCAAAAATCTTTCAAATCTTTGCTAGTTCAATATTTTAAATGGTATATTATTGTTTTAATTAAAATTTTGGTCATTATAAGTCAGGCTGTTCATTTATTTATTTCTAATATATATTTGCTATTTGTGTGTGTATAGTACAGTATATATCTTTAGACTATTTTCTTTTAGATTGTTTCTTGTTAATTTATCTATGCTTTTTATATATTATGGAAATTCTTTTAGTGATCATATTAAAAATAACACATCAATTATTTCTTCCAGCACTTTTCTGGCTCTACTCCTTATATCTAAATATAGATTGGATTTTGGTTTTTGTTTTCTTGAAGTATAATTAACACATTATTATTAGTTTCAAGTGTACAGCATAATGATTCAATATTTGTATACACTTCAAAATGATCACCACAATAAGTCTAGTTACCATCTGTCACCATATACAGTTACAAAATTTTTTCTTTATGATGACAACTATTTTTTTACTTTCTTAGCAACTTTCAAATTTGCAACATAATATTACTGGCCCTAGTCACCATGCTGTACATTACACACTTATTTCTTTTATATCTAGAAATTTGTACCCCTTTTCCCACTCTGCCCATCCCTCAGAGCCCTCCCCTCTTTTAGCCACCAGTCTATTCCCTGTATCTGTGAGTCTGGTTTTGTTTTCTTTTGTTCATTTGTTTTGTTTTTTAGATTTCACATGTGAGTGAAATCCTATGGTATTTGTCTTTCTCTGATTTATTTCACTTAGCATAATACCCTCAAGGTCCATTCATGTTGTCATAAATGGCAAATTTTTATTCTTTTTTATGGCTGAGTAGTACTCCTTATATATATACCACATCTTCTTTATCCATTCATCCATAGATGGACACTTAGGTTACTTCCGTATCTTGGCTATTGTAAAAAATGCTGCAATGAACATAGGGATACATATATCTTTTCAAATTATTGTTTTTATTTTTTTGTATAAATACCCAGAAGTGGAATTGCTGAAGTTCTATTTTTAATCTTTTGAGGACCCTCCATACTGTTTTCCATTGTGTCTGTACCAATATATGTTTCTGTCACCAGTGTACAAGGTTTCCCTTTTCTCCACATCCTCACCAACATTTGTTATTTCTTGTCCTTTTGATAATAGTCATTCTGACAGGTGTGAGATGATATATCATTGTGGTTTTGACTTGCATTTCACTGGTGATTAGTAATGCTGAGCATCTTTTCATGTGCCTGTTGGCCATCTGTATGTCTTCTTTGTAAAAAAATGTGTATTCAGACCCTCTGCCATTTTTTAATTGGATTGTTTGTTTTTCTGTTGTTGAGCTGTATGAGTTCTTTATATATTTTGGATATTTACTCCTTATCAGATATATGACTTGAAAATATCTTCTCCCATTCAGTAGGTTGACTTTTTATTTTATTGATGGTTTCCTTCCTTTTTAGTTTAATTTAGTCCCATTTATTTATTTTTGTTTTTGTTGCCATTGCTTTTGGAGTTAGATCCAAAAAGCTATTGCTAAGAGCAATGTCCAGGAGCTCACTGCCTAACATTTCTTCCAGGAGTTTTATGGTTTCTGATCTTACATTAATAGACTGATTTTGTTTTAAGGAATGAGACAGGAAATCTAGACATTTGTGGGTTTTTTTCTCAGAAAAATTAACTTTTGATAATTGGAATTCAGTCTTTAATTACACTTATATAAAATAACATGGAGAAAATTTACCTTCAATAGACTCATACATTTACCTCGAATAGAATATCATTCAGTGAACTTCTTTTTTTTTTTTTTTTTTTTTTTTTTTTTTTGCGGTACGCGGGCCTCTCACTGTTGTGGCCTCTCCCGTTGCGGAGCACAGGCTCCGGACGCGCAGGCTCAGCGGCCATGGCTCATGGGACCAGCCGCTCCGCGGCATGTGGGATCTTCCCGGACCGGGGCACGAACCCGCGTCCCCTGCATCGTCAGGCAAACTCTCAACCACTGTGCCACCAGGGAAGCCCCTCAGTGAACTTCTAACAAGTGTATTTCAGGATGAAAGAGTAACCTTAGAAGGAAGCTCTGAGATGGAGGAAAGAATAGTGAACACTGAATCAATTTGTTCAATGAATGGATAAATATTTAAAACCTTTACAAAGTAATTTTTTAAAATAATGGCTAAGTTGCAAGGTTTTTAAAAAGCAGGAGTAAAAATGTTGTACAAAAATAATTTGAAGACCCCATCTATCTGTAAGAGTGGTTAGACAGAGCTAGGAAACCTCCCAGGAAACCTTGCTTTTCCAACTGTGCAGGCTTAAGCTTCTCTGGCTGATGTGACAAGGACTCTACAGGTTGCAACCAAAAGCTCTCTTGATTGGTGAATGTACTTCCCAAACACTCTCAATTCATGTCTCTTTTTGTATCAATTAGGCATTCGTTATTTTTTTTAAACTATCTAGTTTGTCAACATTATTTTACAATTTACTGATTTGAAATGCCACCTATACAAAATTCCCATGTGTCATATCATCCATTTCAGGACTTTGTATTCTGTTTCCTTTGTGGTAGATAAAATATTAGCAAGCAAAGACTGATGGCAGAGACATCGCAGGTGAATAAAATTACTGGAATAAGCAAAATACCCAACACTGAAGACATAGGGTTCCATGGTCAGGCTTGGCTGGAGACTTTGTTATTTGTAGGGGGAATTTAGAAGGTCGGCTTGACAGTAGATTTTGGAAGACTTTCAATACTAGGCTGAGGAGTTTAGGGTTTTGATTTGGAAACAATGAGAGCCATTGAAGATTTGGAGTAAAATAGAGAAGCAATGTGACAGAATGGACAAAGCATGGCATTTGTAGTCAGAAGATATGGCTTCAGGTCCTGGGTCTGCCACTTACAAGTTATGTGACCTTGGGCAAGTCACTATGTTCCCTAAGCTTTCACTTTTATGTAAGTTAGGCTGATAAACATAGAAAATAATTAACCTCTAGAATTTCATAGGAATTAAGTGAAATCATGTATGTGAAAGTACTGTGTTAAACATAAAGCACAATAAAAAACAGAAAGTTATCCAAGATGGACCACCCACAGCCATGCTTGGGGAAGACAAATCTGGCAGTTATATGTGTATATTTAAGGACAAGGAAGGAGATTCATGATAATAAAAGAAGCAGATTGCACGACAGTCCACCTAGTATGATTCTGTTTTTCTTTAAGTACATGGAATCTTTTTTACATTTATATGTGCACGAAAAATGTCTGGAATGTTAAACACCAAAAGAAAGTTAACAGTGCTTATCTCAGGGATAGGTTATGGATGATTCTTGTGTTTTTGCTCATCTTTTTTTCTAATTACTTTTTACAATCAATATGTAATATGGTGCGAGAAAGACAAAATGACAAATTCAGTGAGTCCAGATGCAAATCTATCATTACCCTCTTTATGATTTTCCTATTTCCCTCTTTCTGTGAACATCATCCTCATTTTCTGTAGCAATCAAGGTCTGCTCAGGAAAGAGAAACCACACCAGTTATTTTATTTTATTTATTTATTTATTTATTTATTTATTTTTTGCCGTATGCGGGCCTCTCACTGTTGTGTCCTCTCCCATTGCGGAGCACAGGCTCCGGACGCACAGGCTCAGCAGCCATGGCTCACGGGCCTAGCTGCTCCACGGCATGTGGGATCTTCCCGGACCGGGGCACGAACCCGTGTCCCCTGCATCGGCAGGTGGACTCTCAACCACTGCGCCACCAGGGAAGCCCCACACCCGTTATTTTAATAGAAAGAATTAAATATAAATAATTACTACCTGACTGTAAATTTGTTAACTAGGTAACTGGAAAGATGAAAGAGAACTCGAAGATATCATAGAGGTGGCAACTGCAGGAAAGAGCTAATACCCTTAGGACTGAGGCAACAAAGAGAAATGGCTTGAATTATTAAACTTAGAAACTTAGAGGGGAGCACCTGTGATGCTGGGACCCAGACATCCAGGGAGGGGGCACCTGTCAGCTGGTGCAGGTGTCTGTAGGAGGAAGCATGAGATGAAGCTGGCTTTCCAAGTGTTGGAAAAATATCATACTTGAGTCATCTGCTCCTAAGGGAGAAGGATCTACTGCTTACAAGGTGAAGAATCCTTGCTGCAGAGAAGCTCGTGTAATCAGCAAGCAAACAGGAAGCATATAGGAAGGAGCCCCTTCCCTTTTCCTTTCAGTTCTTTAATCACCCTCTGGCGCCCCCTATTGGCAGAGCCCAATATAGAATCAGCTGGTAAAGCAGGAATGTAGAGGGCAGAGTCCCAGCCCCACTGTCATAAAGCCAAATATAGAAGGGTAGGTTTAGAGCTGAGAGACAATAACTTAATAATGGGAACATTTTTCTGGTTCTTGTTGGAACCAAAATCTTGGATTATTCTTTTCAACCAATCAGTCATCGAGTCATTGCTTCAAAAATAAGATGGAGTCTTTGCCTTCAGGGAACTTGTAGTATAGTAGGAGAGATATAAAAAAGAAACGTCTGTTACAATACACTATGAGAAGTGAGTCCATAAAGAAAAGACTAAGCACATAGAAGCATATTGTAACCCTATTTGAGAGAGAAGCAAGGGAAAGACTTTCTATTGGATTTTGACCAGAATGTAAAATGGGAATAGAAATCTCAGAAGGTGAATCTGCAATGGTCAGCACAGGCCAGTTCTATGGCAAATCACTGAAGAGTTTTAAATCCAATTAAGTCCTACAATTTTTGAAGGGTATTTGAATCTCTTTCCCCAACACCAGAACAGCCACCGACTCAGGAAAGCTGGATGATTCAACCTTCCCAAAACATTTCTTAAATCACCTATGTTTCCATTTCCTCTACCATCGACCTAGTTCAGGATCCACATTTATTCTCATGTGGACTGTTGAGATGACCTTTTCATTGTGGGACTGCTGTCACTCCCTGTTCAATGCAGCCTTTACACAACTGCTGGATTTGTCTTCCTAAATACAGGCTTTGAACATCGTTTCTTTTTTTTAATTGAAGTATAGTTGATTAACGATTTTGTGTTAGTTTCCAGTGTACAGCAAAAGAATTCAGTTATATATATATATATATATATATATATATATATATATATATATATATATACACACACATACATATTAGTGTGTATCTGTTTATCCCAAACTCCTAATTTATCCCTCCCCCAACCTTTCCTCTTTGGTAACCATTAGTTTGTTTTCTGTGTCAGTGAGTCTGTTTCTGTTTGTAAATAAGTTCATTTGTGTCATATTTTAGATTGCACATATAAGTGATGTCACAGAGTATTTGTCTCTGACTTACTTCACTTGGTATGATAATCTCTAGGTCCATCCATGTTGCTGCAAATAGCATCATTTCATTCTTCTTTATGGCTGAGTAATATTCCATTGCATATATGTACCACGTCTTCTTTAACCATTTATCTGTCAATGGACATTTAGGTTGCTTCCGTGTCTTGGCTATTGTAAATAGGGCTGAAGTGAACATTGGGGTGCATGTATCTTTTCGAATTAGAGTTTTCATCTTTTCCAGATATATGCCCAGGAGTGGGATTGCTGGATCCTATGGTAGCTCTATTTTTAGTTTTTTTAAGGAACCTCCACACTGTCCTCCATAGTGGCTATACCAATTTACATTCCCACCAACAGTGTAGGAGGATTCCCTTTTCTCTACACCCTCTTACAGCTTTGGACATCATTTCTATGGTAACTTCCTTTGTATTGTGTATTACATTTGACCCAGTGATTTTCATGTGCATTACTTGATTTAATTCTTACCAAAATTCTAGACATTATACACTATAAGATCATTGACTCCAGTTTACAAAGTGAAATGAACACTAGAGAACACAGTTGAGTTTGCCCAAGGTCATTTAACGATGTGTCAAGGCCAAGGCTTACAATCCGTCTCCTCTGACTACAGGTGTTTCTGGCTATTTATTTAAATTAAGAGTATTCTTAATATTCTTCATAAGGTAAGGTTGGCAGTTTCATAATGTTAAGTTGTTATGGGAAATACACTGAATTATAGGATTTTATTTTAATTACTTTGGAAGATAAGCACTGAGAACTTCTGGCATTCCAAGAGAGTAGGGAGTTCTTTAAAAGGTTATACCACATGAAAACAACAGAAGTATGAATGCCCTTTAAAATATATAGTTCCTAGTTTAATAATTATTTTTGTTTTCTTCTTAAGTGTTAAGCAACATTAAATTAACTCTAGTTGGAAAAGTGCATTATTGAAGTATCTCCCAAATGAGCTTAAGTATAGAAGAACTAATCATTTGACTCTTCAGAGAGAACTGAAAATGTGATTTCCCTAAACACAGACTGTTCAGGAGGAAGCACTTCCAGTTAAACAAACAGTTGAAGCCTACATCTTAAATAAATTAGGAGTAATTGTCATCTACTCAACATCTTCTGTTCAAAGTTCATTTAGACATTAAAATATTCTGGGTTTTTTTTGTTAATACCACAAATGGACTGTTTACCTCACTGTAATATTAATTAAATATTCAGTCGTGATAAGAAATACTTAACCCAGCTGCATCCTTTAACTGTTTTGGTGGATAAACTTGGGGCTAACATAATACTTAATCTCTTACATAGTATAGATTTTTAAAATTCACACTCTCAGGCAATTTTTTAAAGAATTGTCAGTTGTGTGTGTGTGTGTGTGTATTTTTATGTTTTTTTCTTCTTGTTTTTTTTTCTTTTTCTTTTTTTAATAGAACGTCAGTTTTATGACAACCATGGCTACATCTCAATGTGGGAATTCATGAGAGCTTAATAAAGTTCGTTGACTTGTCAACGAAAGTTTGAAGCCAGACAAAATAGAAAGTTTTATTTACCCGTAGAAGTTCATATGTTTGCCTGCTATATTATGTTCCCAGCAAACACCTTTTAAAAAACTGACTAAGAGGAATCCTTGGCTGTGAGCCCTGTGGTCCTCATTAGAGTGGGTCCCTCCCAGTGACACATCTGGTACCTGGTATCTGCAGCAAGTACAAAGGCCAAACCCTGCAAACCTACACTGAGTGCAGAGTCTGGCCCAGGCATGGTAGCAAGGAATAATGTGGTGGGTTGACTAACCATAATTGCAGGTGACTTGGAGTATCTGTGAAGACTCCGTAGCCTCCAGCAGGTAGATTGTCATTGCTCATACCTAGGTCATATTGACTTAGCAACTTGAGGATCATCAAATTCCCAAAGCCAAAGATTTTAAATAGACTGCCTTTTCGTGAAAAGTACTGTCATTTACTTTATCTTAATAACCGTTTCCGTTTTGATGGTTAATCTGATATGGCAGCATGTGAATATGCCAGCATCTGAAGAGTGTGTTAATTAAATACTCCTAACAGCCTGGAAAATACTGATTTATTCATCAGTCTCTTCTCAACTAGAGATGAAGCTGAAAGAGGAAAGGGTCATCCCTTGGGTACATTCTTCCCCAACCTAGAATGCTTACCCTTGTAGAAAAGAAGAGTTGATAGAGACTAGGCAAAGATGCAGAAAAGCCATGGAATTATATGCCTTTTGGCCATTCACTCAAAAAAAATTTTGACTGGAATTTTGGGGTTAGTAGATGCAAACTATTATATGTAGAATAGATAAGCAACAAGGTCCTACTGTATGACACAGGGAACTATATTCAATACCCTCAGATAAACCATAATGGAAATGAATATACAAAAGAATGTATCTATATGTGTAACTGAATCACTTTGCTGTACACCAGAAACTAATACAACATTGTAAATCAACTATACTTCAATTAAAAGAGAAACTATTAAACCAACTGGGCTCAGATGTTGGGAACACAGAAAGAGACCAACCAGGATTCCTCAGGAACTTCCATTTCTGGTCAGGTCTGCATCATGATTTTACACCCAGATGAGCAAATATCTGTTCCAAATGAAATATTAGCTATCTGGGGTCATTCCAGCCACTGACAATTCCATTTCTCTTACTTAGATGTTTAATGCTCTATATATTAAGTGCCAAAAGAGTTTGCATGGGACTTGGGGAGGAGGTTTGGGGGGGGAAGGGGAGGAGTGAAGTATAGTTGATTTACAATATTGTGTTAGTGTCAAGTATACAGCAAAGTGATTCAGTTACTTGTCTTTCTCTGTGTGACTTACTTCATGGGCCCTAGTTTAAACATCAGTAATATCTAAAGATGGGACTAAACAATTACCTTCTCAGGTAGTTGAAAGAATTTTTTGAGCATACTCTGCATTTTACTAGGTTTTGGAGAAGCCATAGGAAATAAATTTGAATTTTACCCTTTAAAGAGCTCTAAAGCAAATTCCTGTTATTAGACTTAACATGTTCATTTCATTAATGGGACTGTTGAAAAATTGAGTTTGTAAAAATTTCTTCTAAAAAGCAATTTCTTACTCTGTCTATAAACCTTCTTTTGAAGTGTGCCGTGTCACTGACTGTTTTGCTGGTTTCCTTCCAGACGTCCTGCTGGCCTTGAAGAGGAATCCCTTTTGTTTGTCTGGTCAGAAGGAGCCCTTGAATTTATTGACAATGCAGATACTTTGAGGCCTTTCACGCTATATGAATATCGGGTCAGAGCCCGTAACTCCAGGGGCACTGTGGAGAGTCTGTGGTCATCAGCACGGACTCTAGAAGCCCCACCTCAAGATTTGCCAGCACCCTGGGCTCAAGTCACTGGTGCTTATTCAGTTCTACTGAATTGGACGAAGCCAGAGTCTCCCAATGGCATTATCTCCCAGTACCGTGTGGTCTACCAAGAGAGAACCGATGACCCAACGTTGAACTTCTCTGTTGTGCACGCTCTCACCGTCATGGTAAGAACTTCAGAAAAAAAGTATAACAGATACTTAGATTACCTGGTTAATATGTTGACATTAATTTTCTTATCTGCCTTGTCATTTTTCTTCACTTGGGGCTTAAACATATATATGAAAATGGTTAAGTGCAAAAAATGCAATGTAGCCATGAACTAAGTATAAGAGATATTGGAGACCAGTTTTCACACCACGGTTAATTTGTGTTACCTCCAGCAAATAAGTGAATCTCCTTTTGCATGATTTCCAAATCCATTAAATGGGAATATTAAATGTGTCGCTCTATACCTCATGGGGATGAGGCTCAGATAAAATTAGACATGTCACATATGTAGATGTGATATTATTGGCTCTTTGAGGAAAAGGAAAATTAAATTTCTAGGTAGACCTGTCTAGATACATATAGTTATACATCACATGCACTATAACTTAGTGGTGATTTTTCAGGGTTGGCCTCCTCTGGCCCATAACACAACTTAATTCAGTTTACCTTGTATATTCTGAGAGCTTTCTTTACCCCTGGCATAGCCTGACATTCTATGGGAGATACAAAAATAGGATGATCCTTGTCTTGGGGAGCTTTCTCTGTTATAATACTGCAGAGATGAGAACTGAACATAAAAATTTAAGAGTAGTAGTGGGTTACAGCCCATAATATCCACCACACTGGGATTCAGGTCCCAAACCCTACCACATACCAGCTGCAAACCACAATACAAGTGAGAATATCATACACCAAAAGTGTTAGGCAAGAAATGCTCTGGAAAGTGTGCAAATGTGATTCAATTTGTGTAAAACATTCTGGAATATTGTAAATATAGAGAGGAGGTATATTGGAACAAGGGAATACTCTGCAACTTATCCATAAAGCAACCTGTAGGGAGAGGAGGCATTTTTACTTTTAACTTCATATGATTCTTTAGTTTTGACTTTTCCAATGACCGTTTATTCCATTATTTTACTTAAAAATATTTTTTAAAAATCTTAGTGAAGATCTGTGAAACACAAAATTAACCAAATTATGTCTGAGAGATATTACTTGGCTTCCCTGACTCTCCCCAGCATTGAGAAAAATGACTGGCAGATAGCAAATATTAACAGAAAAAGAAAAGAGAAGAAAAGAAAGAAATGCTCTGGGAGATCAGCAGGAAACCCTCAGATTTCCTTCACAGAGATGAAACATTGTGGTCTTGGGAGTCAAGTACATAGGGTTTTCAAAATGTGCCAAGACCTTCCTAAGTATGAAACCCCTCATAAGTAAGAAAGAATAGTTACCATAAAGCACCATTGTCAAAGACCAGACCATTTTCTATGCTTCCAGTTTTGGCAGCCCGCTTTACATGAAGGTTATCTTATAGAGTATAACATCTATCAAAATGTTTAAATAAGATGAGGCAAACATATTTTCATGAAACTCCAGAAGAATCTTCGTAAATGAAGTACAATATTTTCTCACTGTCCTATGTTCAAATTTCTCATAGAATTAAGAAATAAGCAGTGTGTAAGTTAATCTTCATTTTTTTAAATTTAATTTTTATTTTATATCGGGAGTATAGTTGATTTACAATGTTGTGTTAGTTTCACATGTACGGCAAAGTGATTCAGTTGTACATATACGTATATCCACTCTTTTTCAGATTCTTTTCCCATATAGGTCATTACAGAATATTGAGTAGAGTTCCCTGTGCTACACAGTAGGTCCTTGTTGATTATCTATTTTATATATAATAGTGTGTATATGTTAATCCCAAACTCCTAATTTATCCCTGCCCCCCACCTTTCCCCTTTGGTAACCATAAGTTTGTTTTTGAAGTCTGTGAGTCTGTTTCTGTTTTGTAAGTAAGTTCATTTGTATCATTTTTTTAGATTCCACATATAACTTATATCATATGATATTGTCTTTCTCTGTCTGACTTACTTCACTTAGTATGATAATCTCTAGGTCCGTTCATGTTGCTGCAAATGGCATTACTTCATTTTTTAAGGCTGAGTAATATTCCATTATATGTAGGTACCACATCTTCTTTATCAATTCATCTGTCGCTGGACATTTACGTTCCATGTCTTGGCTATTGTAAATAGGGCTGCAGTGAACACTGGGGTGCATGTATCTTTTCGAATTATGGTTTTTCTGGATAAATGCCCAGGAGTGGGACTGCTGGATCATATGGTAGTTCTAGCTTTAGTTTTTCAAGTAACCTCCATACTGTTCTCCATAGTAGCTGTACCAATTTACATTCCTGCCGACAGTGTAGGAGGGTTCCCTTTTCTCCACATCCTCTCCAGCATTTATTGGTTGTAGAATTTTTAATGATGGTCATTCTGACCAGTGTGATGTGATACCTCATTGTAGTTTTGATTTTCATTTCTCTAATAATTAGTGATGTTGAGCATCTTTTCATATGCTTTTTGGCCATCTGTATGTCTTCTAAATGTCTATTTAGATCTTTTGCCCATTTTTTGATTCGGTTGTTGTGGTGGTGGTTTTTTTTTATATAGAGCTGTGTGAGCTGTGTGTATATTTTGGAGATTAATCCCATGTCGGTCACTTCATTTGCAAATATTTTCCCCCACTCTGTGGGTAGTCTTTTCATTTTGTTTATGGTTTCCTTTGCTGTGCAAAAGCTTTTAAGTTTAATTAGGTCCCACTTGTTTATTTTTGTTTTTATTTTCATTACTCTAGGAGGTGGATCCAAAAAGATTGCTGCGATTTGTATCAGAAAGAAGTCTTCATTTTAACTAGAATTCAGAATTGGTACTGTATTTTTTATTTGACATTTAATTATATTTATATATCAGGGTCTTTCATATTACATCTTCTAGTGCCCTCATTATAAGCATTAGAAGCAGTGTTCTTAAGTGTAGAAGTTCTTTTTTAGTTGATATGTGATCCATGGGGAAATCTATTACTTCTCACTATATCCTTGGAATTCATGTTCTTAACTTCCACCCTGAAAGAAAAATATTGAAAAATCCTTGACAAGATCTTTCTGAATGAGGCAACTTAATTTAAATATATTTTTATTGAAGACATCAATACTGCAATGCTTAAACCTCTGATCTTTCAAAATATGGCTTTCAGAGGTTTCAGCCTAAACGTTTAATCTACCAAAAAGTTCTATGAGAACTCCCTTGTGATATACCCTCTAAGTCATCCCTTCATAACCAGTTTCATTTTACAACCCAAGACTCAAAGTATCCAGTGAACTCTGTTCTTTATTTAATCTGCTTGGTTCTATTTTTATCACACTAAAAATAGTTCCTGAAAAAGAGGAAGGCCTATGGCCTGAAGCTTTAAGCTTTACGTGGCCCTTTATATATAGCCCTCCCCAACATAGTTTCCATTTGCCAGCCAAGTATTGCTGTATTCTTCCATTTTTCTAAAGATTATTCCTTGCACGGCTAAAGAGAAGAGCCATAATAATCAAGAAACAATATTTCTGCATTCCGTTTTTGAATGTGTGTGTGTGTTCAAAGTAGCTCCCCAAAATCCGGATCTTTGGCCCTGTGGGTCCCAAGAGAAGATTTCATTAGGTTGATCAGGAAAAGTCCCATTTGAACTTGTTGTTAGCAATCAAGGATATATTCCACAGAGCAATTGGGCCAGTGTTATGTCATTCTGGTCACTAGGCCAAGTTTCCAGAGCAGGAGGCCACTATGACTCTTTATAGACTGACATCTCTGAAAGAAATAATCAGGAAAATAAACTATTGTCTTTGAGTTTCATCCATTCCTACATTCCCAAGAGAATGTATTCAACCGTTTTTTAAAGATACCTAAAGAAGGAGGTTTGGGAGTTTCTTAATTCCAATTCCTCACCATCAGAGAAGAATGTTCCTTTTATCCCAGCCAAATCCCTCCTCCTGTGATTTAGGTCCATCTCTTCCTGTTCAGAACAGCATGATTTCTCTATACTAGCATACTGGGCCCTCAGGGTCAAGAACAGGTTATCAACAATTCAATCCAATTTGGCAAATAGTCATTGAGTACTCTATTCAACATGTCAGTACTGAATACTGCTCTTTTCTGTGTTATCAAAGTCTCCCATGAAGCTGGGCTATGGGGCAGAGACTCTGGGGGAAGATGAGTAGTCAAGTCTGAGGCACAGATTTTTACTACTAGGCATTTCAGGTTTTTACGTTTCTTTGCTTCCAAGTTTCTACTGCTCATGTGTTGATGATTCCCTTTTAAATCTCTCTGAGTACCTTCCTGGCTATACTCACTATTTCTCCAAAATTCCTATACCAACTAAACATCTTCACTGTCTCTTTCCATTTCTGTGCCTGCCCTAGGAAACGTTTCCAACTTTTTATCTCGTTGACCACTTTGGCTGAAATTCACTAGAGCAAAGGAATTACATTTTTCAGTTAGCAAGATACAGAATCCATTCCCACAATCCAGGATTACATTTCAGTCCGCAGACTTGCAAGAGGTGTCACTAATGCCCCTCCTTTAGTCTCTTGTTTATCTTGGGATCCCGTCCCTGCATGAGAAGCCACCAATAAATTGCCTGTAGTGTACTGCCATCCCTAGCTTGTCCCAAAGTCCCCCCGGAGCTGTTTACAGACAGGTGGATGTGGCTGGGAGAGCCACATAAAACAGGTGCAATGAATGCATGAGTCCTCCTGATGGTGGCAGTGGATGGAGAACTGGCAGTGGGGGCCCTCCATGGGGGTGGAGAGCATATGTGTTGGCAGGAGCTGCAGCATTAGCAACAGAGGCAGCAGGAGAGAAGAAATGGAAAGAGTGTGGCTTTTAATGTATCACCAGCTTCTCTCCCAACCTCATGAAAAGTTTCATCTCCTTTTTGGACCTACGGAGATCCTTCTAAGGGGAAGAGAGATATCTAGTTCCTTAGGGTCTCTTCAGACCAATCCCCTCCACTACTGAAAACCAGCTTTAGGTAGAAGTCCTTAAACTCCCTTCCCAATTAGTTCTGCGATGAATTGTGTGGTGTCAGGAGAGAAACTGCATTTATCCTTGCTTGGCACATGAGAGTTCCATGGTGGTATTTACAGGGAACACTCCTGGCAAGGTTGGCCGTACTGTTGCCACCATTAGGATTTGTTTGCTTTTTCTCCCTGGCACCTGCCATCACACTGGCAAAAATAACTTGGGATGGAAAGGAAAAAGTGGTTTACCTGTTAGTCTGTGCTCTCAGTATATCCCTGCTTACCCCACAGGGTTATAAAACATCAAGCCCAAATCAGACACTTGCCCAGTCCCCAGAAAGATAGATGGTCCCTCACTCTGTATGTAGAATCAAACATACGGTGCTGAGGGGTAAGCAAATTATATGGGTCACTAAAAGTTGGCTTCTAATCTGGAAATAAAATCCAGAATACAAACTCTAGTTTCTAGATTCTAGTTGCCAAACTCCCTTGCCCGGTGTCAAGGAGGAGGTATTCAAAATGTCCCCATGTGATTGTTGCAGATCTCTTTACCATTAGGTAGATATGTAAAAGGATAAAATGAGATATTTTATAATTGCCATATCATGGAGAGTCTGTGAGTACATCGATGAATTTATTTTTAATCCCATTTTCATTTTGGCTTAGTATGATGTAAAATATTATTGCTCTTTACATATGATCTTGAATTAGTTGTAGCTCTTACAATTTGATGGTTCTTGGCATTTTTCCCCAGATCCACTGATAAGTCAAAAGAAATGCTTTAGGAAATCTAGCTATCTAAAACAACTCCTTTGGTAACTGTTGTCCTAAAATCAAGAAAAAATAGTAATAAAAACAATAACTCTACTTTCTGTATCAATTCTATAAGCTGGGATTTTCAGCTTAGAATATGAGTACCTGCATCATTCATTCTTTTATACAAAAAATACAAAATATGGGTGAGTACGTGTCACACAAAACAATGAATACTTGTTGGAACATCCCATTTTTTATTGTAATGTTGTATTTTATTTGACCTCAACTTTTCATTTATTAGCCTTACCTTATCTTTATCCTTTTTTTCTAATAATGCTCTACCAAGCACAAATATATATTGGGGATCTGCTTTTTGCTCAGTATTATTGGGAAGGAAATACCATGTAAGTCTTCTTGAACTTTGTATAACTACTTCCTTGAAAGGGCTTTATTTTTCTCCAACCACTTTATTCCAGCAAGCTTAATCAAGACTCACTTCCTTGCTCATCAGTAATCTCTAGAGCAGGTCCCATGGTTTTCCAGTCACTTTCAGTGCAAGGACCAGCCCAGTTTTGGTAAATGGGACTCATTTCAGGTGTTAAAAAAAATCCAGTCTAAATCCAGTCTAAAGCCTGACTTGTGTTAAGGGATCTACAGTGGGAAAGAGAGGGCATGTCCATTTTTCTTCCTTTTCTTCAGTTCCCTCCTCTTCTCTTGTTGATTTCCCCAGGGTCATGGAAGAAAAGATAAAATTAAACAAAAAGTAGCAGAGTCTAACTCCTTAATATTGTTCTAATGCATCTACTGTTGCCTTCTTATTTGTAGGTGTCTCATGGGATTTTTTTGTGTGGGTTACATAGAGGTCTCCCATGGGAGATTCCATGCTTCACAGTTCCTGATGCAGGCGACACACTCTTTGGCAAATTTCTTGCACCCCTGTCCATTACTGCCCGAAAGATCCACCCACAACCTTCTACTTCTGTGTTCCCGTTCCCAAGCCGTCAGCCAATATCAGGTCCTATCATGTTGACAAAACTCCTTGCTTTCTTGGCATCCACTAGGCTTGCAGAAAACTTGTTCTATCAAAAGAGGAAAGCACAACTAGTCCAGCACTATCTTCTCTGCTTGCCTTACCACTGGGTAAGACGCAGCCAGCCTCAGAACTTCAGAATTTGTTGAATGAGCCGCAGGTATCAGCTTCTGCATTAGGCCATGATCCCCCAATCCTGAGATCACATAAGAATCTCAGAAGACCCTTCTTCACCCTAATGGCTGCATCAGAATTACCCTATAAGTCTCATCACCTCCATAGCAAGCCTCTTGAAAAGAGTGGAATGTCCATCTCACCTTTCTTGCAGACACCCTCAATTTCTTCATGCTGTTCTCTAGGATATCCTTCATATGCTTTGAGAGAGGAGTATGGAGTATCCCCATCCTCCCTCAAGTGGTAAGGAGATAACCTGGAGAAATTTCTCTACTGAATTCCGCTCTTGAACTTGCTTTTCATGAACCTTCTTATATAAGAAGGATCTTCTCTTACATTAGTTGTCTTTTACAGATCTTCAGAGGAAGATGAGCTTGAAGGTGTAAGGCTGATTCTTTGTGTAGGTCCTGCAGACGTATGTCTAACAGTGCCAGTGGAGTTACTTACCACCTATTTTTCTAAGCTCTACTCATCATTCTCCAGTACATCCTGTTACATAGCTAAATGGCTCCATCATCTTTCTAGCTGCTCAAGCCAGATCATCCTTGAGTCCTCCCTTACCTTACTTCTATATCAAATCCTTCACTAAGTCCCACTGAATCTAATTCTAAAGTATATGTTGAATCCTTCTGCTTGAAGGCCCCATGTTGTTCCCTTTTCCTCAAACGATCACATTCTTACACGTCAAATGGATCCACCTTCCTACTTAATTGCCAAGTTTGAACTAAAATGTTACTTATCTCACAAGGCTATTGTAAGGGCTAAATAAATTAATGTACTTTAAGGCTGTAAATAGCAATATAAATAGGCTGTAAAACTTCATATATCCTACTATTTATTTGGAATAACAGAGGCTGAAAGAAATGAGCAAATGTAGAAAAAAATTGGGGTTTGGATAAAGCAACTGTATGAATTTGGTCATGATTGGAAAAATGTAGATTGTGTTTATTTTAAGCAGGCCTTGCAACAAAATTCTGAGCTTGCAAATTTAGACATTTTCTGATACCATACTGTTCATTTCCAGGTAGTTTCTCAGATATTGAATTAGGCTCTATTTCCTATCTAAATCACCCCGAGTCAGAATGCGCTTTCTGTCTCTCTGAGGTTTAGTTGTGACCCGTCTCCCGTCACGAACATAAACATCTCACGCGGACCATGCTAAGAGTCCTCCTCAGGCCATTTCCACTCTGCATGCAGCTCAGTTTACCCACCATGACACTCACAGGACCCTGCTCACTTAGATCTGAGATCATGTAAGCAAAACACGCAGTCTTTTG